>NC_064627.1:429090421-429394941 GCF_023864275.1 Schistocerca cancellata
GTACAAGATCCCCTTAAAAACCTTACACCCATTCCGAGACGACTGGAAACCGTCTTGAACGCCAACAGTTTTCCTACGCCGTATTAGGCATGTTAGTGTGTTGTGTCCTTGGTGTTTCCATATTTCTGCCCATCCACTGTATAAGTTCTCAGAATTCTAACTATAAATATCCGTATGGCAATTGCCTTTATCTCTCAAGTTTTCTCGGCCTTGGTTCAAATGGCTCTGAGCACTATGGGACTTAACTTCTGAGATCATCAGTCCCCTAGAACTTAGAACTACTTAAACCTAACCAACCTAAGGACATCACTCACATCCATGCCCGAGGCAGGACTCGAACCTGCGACCGTAGCGGCCGCGCGGTTCCAGACTGTAGCACCTAGAACCGCTCGGGCACCCCGACAGTTTCTTGGCCTTGCTTAAGATTTTATGTACATAGTCGTTAAAACATAAATTGCGTAAATTGCTGGAGACAAATACATACCTGATCAACTTTATCCGGACACCGTATATAATCCGAAATTGACCACTAGATTTGTATTACTTCCTCAGTAGAGAAGCGGTAACAATGTAATTGGTCGGTCAAGAGTACTCAGTGGCTTGGGACTGTCACCTAAACAGCAAATCCATCAGGTAGATTTCAAACCTTCTAAATCTACCGAAGTCGACTGTTGGTAATGTATTGGGCTGTGGTAACGCGAAGGAATGACCACAGCTAACTGAACACCAGTCAGTCCTCATGAACTGACAGGGAGGAACCGCAGAGCATTGTGAAGGATAGTTGTTATAACGGCATTAAATCAGGAATCACTCATGAGTTCGAAAAGTTCTTCCAGCAGTCCAGCCAGGACATTGCACGTTTGGTGTTAAAAAGAAAGACCTACAATGGTGGCGCAGCTCCTCGTAAGCCACACGTACACTGAAGAGCTAAAGAAACTGGGACACTATCGTTTAGAGCCCCTGCGAGCACGCAGAAGTGCCGCATCACGGCGTGGCATGGACTCGACTAGTGTCTGAAGTAGTGCTGGAGGGAATTGACACCATGAATCCTGCAGGGCTGTCCATAAATCCGTAAATGTAAGAGGGGGCGGAGATCTCTTCTGAACAGCACGTTGCAAGGCATCCCTGATATGCTCAATAATGTTCATGTCTAGGGAGTATGGTCACCAGCGGAAGTGTTTAAACTCAGAAGAGCAATTGTGGACATGTGGGGTGTCGCATTGTCAAGCTGCAATTGCCGATGTCTGTCGTAATGAGCAATGGACATGAATGGATCCAGGTGGTCAGACAGGATGCTTACGTACGCGTCACCTGTCAGAGTCGTACCTACACGTATCAGGGGTCCCATATCACTTCAACTGCACACACTCCACACCATTACAGAGCCTCCACTAGCTTGAACAGACCCTGTTGACATACAGGGTTTATGGATTCATGAGATTGTCTTCATACTCATACACGTCAATCGCTCGATACAATTTGAAACGAGACTCGTCCAACCAGGCAACATGTTTCCAGTCATCAACAGTCCAATGTCGGTGTTGACGGGCCCAGGCGAGGCGTAAAGCTTTGTGTCGTGCTGTTATCAAGGGTACACGAGTGGACCTTCGGCTCCGAAAGCCCATATCGATGATGTTTCGTTGAATGGTTCGTACGCTGACATTTGCTGATGGCCCAGCGTTCAAATCTGGAGCAATATGCGGAAGGGTTGCACTTATGTCACGTTGAACAATTTTCTTCAGTCGTCGTTGGTCCCGTTCTTGTAGGACCTTTTTCCGGTCGCAGCGATGTCGGACATTTGATGTTTTACCGGATTTCTGATACTCACGGTACACTCGTGAAATGGTCGTACGTGAAGATCCCCACTTCATCGCTTCCTCGGAGATGCTGTGTCCCAACACTCGTGCATCGACTGTAACACCACTTTCAAATTCACTTAAACCTTGATAACCTGCCATTGTAGCAGCAGTGACCGATCTAACAACTGCGCCAGACACTTGTCTTATATAGACACTGGTGACCGCTGCGCCTTATTCAAATGGTTCAAATGGCCCTGAGCACTATGGGACTTAACATCTATGGTCATCAGTCCCCTAGAACTTAGAACTACTTAAACCTAACTAACCTAAGGATATCCCACAACACCTAGCCATCACGAGGCAGAGAAAATCCCCGACCCTGCCGGGAATCGAACCCGGGAACACGGCCGCGGGAAGCGAGAACGCTACCGCACGACCACAAGCTGCGGGCGCTGCGCCGTATTCTGCCTGTTTACATATGTCAGTATTTGAATACACATACCTATATCAGTTCCTTCGGCGCTTCAGTGTATGTTTAGTCAATGCTAAGCGACGCTTTAGTGGGTGCAAAGGTTGATGTCATTAGCCAGGGCGTGATTGGAAGTGAGAATCACAGTATACACTGTGGTAATCCGGTGGAAGGGTTTGTTTGGCGACTGCCTTCAGAACGTTACCCGCCATCATATGTAGTGCCAACAGTGAAGTACGGAGGAGGTAGTGTTACGGTATGGGGGTGTTTTTTATGTCTTAGGGTATGTTCCCCTTACTGCTCTTAAGAAAACGCTAGATACAGAAGGATATGAACACATTTTACGGCACTGTGTACTGCATAACGGAGAGGAACATTTCGGAGATGATGTCTGTTTGTATCAGCATGACAATGCAATCTTTCATAAAGCAGCATCCACAGACATTCAGACATCTCATTGAAAGTGTCCCCAGCAAAATTCAAGCCCTTATAAAGGCGAAGCGTAGACACACCCCTTATTAATGTCTACTAAAGGGTAATGTGGGGGTAGATTTAATAATGAATTAAAAAATAATAAGATTGTGGATAGGCTACTGCGAACGGCATCGTGAACGCATTATTCTAGCCAAGATAGACCCACCCACCACAGCAGTACAACTATATACGCCAACTAGCTCCGCAGATGAGGAGGAGATTGAGGGAATATATGATGAGTTAAAGAAATTAATCAGATATTTAAGGGATCGTAGGATTCGATAGTAGGAAAAGGAGGAGAAGGAAATGTAGTAGGTGAATATGGACTGGGAGAAAGGAATGAAAGAGTGAGCCGCCTGCTAATATTTTGCACAGAGCATAATTACAGCTAACACTTGGTTTAAGATTCATGAAAGAAGGCTGTATACATGGAAGAGACGTGGAGACACAGGAAGGTTTCAGACGGATTATACTGTATAATCGTAAGACAGAGATTTAGAAACCAGATTTTAAATTGTAAGACACTTTCAGGGTCAGATGTGGATACTGACCACAATTTATTAGTTATGAACTTTAGAATAAAACGGAAAAAACTGCAAAAAAAAAAAAAAACAGGAATCTAAGGCGATGGAACCTGAATACACTGAAAGAACCAGAGGTGTAAAGGGTTTCAGAGGCAGCATTGGGAAACGATTGACAAGAACAGGTGAAAGAAATGCATTAGAAGAAGAATGGGTAGCACTGAGAGATGAAGTAGTGAAGGCAGCAGAGGATCAAGTAGGTAAAAGGACGAGGGCTAGTAGATATTCTAGGGCAACGCAAGAGATATTGAATTTAATTGACGAACGGAGGAAATATAAAAATGCAATAAATAAAGCAGGCGAAAAGGAATACGAACGTCTAAAAAATTACATCGACAGGAAGTGCAAAGTGGCTAAGGAGGGATGGCTAGAGGACGAATATAAGGATATAGTAGGATATATCACTAGGGGTACGATAGATGCTGCTACAGGAAAATTAAACAGACCTTTCGAGAAAAGAAAACAATCTGTATGAATACCAAGACCTCAGATGGAGAACCAGCCCTAAGCAAAGAAGGGAAAGCTGAAGGCTGCAAGGAGTATACGGAGGGTGTATACAAGGGAGATGAATTTGAGGGCAGTGTTATGGAAATGGAATAGGACGTAGAGAAAGATGAGAAGAGTGATACGATGCTGCGTAAAGAATTTAACGAAGCACTGAAAGACTTAAAGTCGAAACAAGGTTCCGGGAGTAGACAACATTCTATTAGAGCTACTGATAGCCTCCAGAGAGCCGGTCATGGCAAAACTCTTCCACCTGGTGAGCAATATATATGAGACAGGCGAAATACCCTCAGACTTCAAGTAGAATATAATAATTCCAATCCCAAAGAAAGCAGGTGTTGACAGGTCTGAAAATTACCGAACTATCAGATTAATAAGTCACGGCTGCAGAATACTAACACGCATTCTTTACAGATGAATGGAAAAACTGGTAGAAGTCGACCTCGGGGAAGATCAGTTTGGGTTCCGTAGAAATGTTGCAGCACGTGAGGCAATATTGACCCTACGACTTATCTTAGAAAACAGATTAAGGAAAGGCAAACCTACGTTTCTATATTTGTAGACTTAGATAAAGCTTTTGACAATATTGACTGGAATACTTTCTTTCAAATTCTGAAGGTGGTAGGGGTCAAATACAGGGCGCGAAAGGCTATTTACAATTTGTACAGAAACCAGATGGCAGTTATAAAGGCGAGGGGCATGAAAGGGAAGCAGTGGTTTGGAAGGGAGTAAGACAGGGTTGTAGCCCATCGCCGATGTTATTCAGCCTGTATATTGAGCAAGCAGTAAAGAAAACAAAAGAAAAAATTGGGGTAGGAATGAAAGTTCAAAGAGAGGAAATGGAAACTTTGAGGTTTGCTGTGACATTGTAATTCTGTCAGAGTACAGTATCTTGAGAGGAGAAGATAAGATGAACATCAACGAAAACTAAACGAGGATAATGAAATGCAGTTAAATTAAATCATGTGATGGTGAGGGAATTAGGTAAGGAAACGAGACGCTTAAAGTAGTGAATGAGTTTTGCAAAGTAACTGATGATGGTCGAAGTGGGGTGGATATATAGACTGGCAATGGCAAGAAAAACGTTTCTGAAGAACATAAATCTGTTAAAATCGAGTACAGATTTAAGTGCCAGGCAGTCCTTTCTGGCCATATATGAAAGTGAAACGTGGACAATAAACGGTTTAGACAAGAAGAGAATAGAAGCTTTTGAAACGTGGTGCTACAGAAGAAGGCTGAAGATTAGATGGGTAGATGACGTAATTAATGAGGAGGTATTGAATAGAGTTGGGGAGAAGAGAAATGTATGGTACAACCTGACTAAAGAAAGGGATCGGTTGATAGGACACATTCTGAGGCATCAAGGGATTACCAGTTTAGTACTGGAGGTAAGCTTGCGGGGTAAAAATCATAGAGGGAGGCCAAGAGAGGAATACAGTAAGGAGATTCAAGGGATGTACGAGTAGAATTCAATAGTTACTCGGAGATAGAGTAACTTGGAGAGCTGCATCAAACCAATCTTTGGACTGAAGATCACAACAAAAACAACAACAATAGTTATCTGAGTGCTTCTGATCATATACTGTACCTCTAAATACTTGACAGTCGTGACTAATTGCAGACACTGAGCTGCTATCCTGTAGTCACTACGGATCGCTTTACGAGCGCTCATGCTTCTTCATACTTACCCAGAAATAACGTCATACAATTCAAAAATGCTGAAAATAAATGACTATTGCTATAACTCCCGTAACAATCACAGTGCTCAAATATCTGTGGAGTGAGCATTCAGATGCACAGGACAGGATCATGTTATATGACTGTGGCGTTGCCTAAGATTTCTCTGTAAGTACTCTTCATATTTCGAATATCATTTCATCTCTTGTATACAGATATCCGCTCAAAATATAGAGAAGTTCGTACATGCTTTTCATAGGCATCTTAATAATCTGTCTTTCATATCTGCAACAAATTTGTCTTAAAACTGTTTTTCTACATTACGAATGTTTTATTTTTAAAATCCTACGACTGTGAAAACACTGGGTTTGTTTATAAATAACTTTTCTGCTAATAGTCACCATTTTACTTTATACATATCTTACACGACGCGTTTCGGGAAGCAATTTCCATGACATACACACTTGAAAATGGGAATCATTTCCCGAACAGCGTCGTGTAAAATACGAATAAAAGAAAATCGTGGCTGGCAGCAGAAAAGTTATTTAAAAACGAACCTTGGCTTAAAACAATGAAGAGAGATATACGAGTTCATTTCGTTGTTTGCGACAATTGTAACAGGTTGTATGTCGCTATTTTTTGGTGATAGGAGACGAAGAAATAACCGCTATTGTTTTTTAGATTTTGTGCTTCTCTTAAACATGTTGCAGAGTCGCTGTGTTAGTAAGTTACGCTGTGGCGGCAATATGAAATGGCTTCCTACCACGTCAAAGTGGAAGTGTCCCAAAAAACACCGAATTTGGGGGTTACGACATGAAGCAAATTAGCTGTTTATCGCATTTTGAAATATTTCCGATTTTAGTATCTGGTACCATATATTCAATCTTCGATCATCCTTGGGAAAATTAGAAAATTATTCCACATACTCATTCGCCATGCCATACTACTAGCATCTACTGCAGTTTCTTTTGGTGACTACAATGATCACAATGTTTGGAGAACTGTATAATCCTGAGGTAACGACTCAGATTCTCATATATAATTCTTATCTGTAGGTTAAAACTGCTCCAGACGCGTATACATTCAACGATTTAACTAGTAGCACACACTCACACATTCGAATTTCTGCAGCACTTGTTCAGTAAATATGTAGCCATACAGTGACATAAACTAACGCTACAGTTTTATGCCTTAATTACACTGTGTTTCAATATTATTTAATACATAAGTCGACATTTAATAGTATAATAAGTATAATTACACGTTTTGGGTACTCACTAAGAAAAGAAACTATTCATATTTTGAAGAAATTCGGTTTGGATCCGTAGCAGCTCAGCAATATCTCTGTTGGTAATAAATAAATGAGCGAAAACAGGACGAACACTTGCAATATTAGTTTCGATCTTATTGTTAGTCGAAAATACAAGCAACAGTGTCATACCAGAGTCACATGACTATTTAAGTTTGATACTGGCGACAACCTCAGACTGTGGTTTGATATGTTCACTCCATAGTTATTTCTACTGTGTAGTAACAATGTATGTTCGTTGTATGAGCTCCTGTGCCTCTAATGCATACAGTTTAATGATGAGATTAGATGCTGATTGTCAGAGCATTCATACAGATTTCATATCCATAATGAACCTAACTTATTGAGTCTTAATTCATGTGAAGTGAAGCATGAAGAAAAGGCCACAGGGTACTTTTGATGGTGTAAAAGCGTTTCCATATAACATTTTTTTCTTCACTTTTATTCAACACAGGGTAAATGCAATGTATAAAACATCAAAGACATTGTTGTAATTGTAGACAAATGCTGGATGAGGATGGAAACTGTCAGGATGCGCCATTTTAAAACTCGTCCGAGTTTCCCAAGTGATTTATTATTTCCAGTTACAGTGCCCCCATTCCTCTCGGTCTGCGTCACCGGGTCCCGCAATGCTGAGGACACCACTTCACTGTCTGCGAAACAGCTTAGCACGGAATGGCTGCCTCAGCGACCCATGCAGTGCACTGCTGTGTGTCGGCCTTGTACGGCTGCAAGGTTGTGACGACGTCAGGATGTGCCGGCAGTTGACTCAGCGGTCTCCGTCCTGTGGCCTCAGTGCCGCCCGCTGGGAGCTACAAGGCGGCCTGTGGCGTGCTTCCTCCCTGGCGTGGCTAAGATCATGGTGACAACAAGCGCCAGCAATTTGATGTCCGAATCTGTGGCCCTCGCCTTAGGATGCCTCTGCCGTGTGGTGGGAGCCAACAAGACTGCCCGCAGTAGCGAGCCATGGTGTGGCCCCCCACTGGCTGGCTGTGGACCCCGCGTTGGCCTCAGAAGTTCGAACCAGTGACCTACCATGGACTAGAACACTGGGGCCCCATCTGTTGCTGCATGTAGCTGGTGGCATGACACATCCCACCATCCAGGAGGGCTGTCACACTTGAATGCCCTGTTAGTGATCTAGCGCCTATTTATACGTGGATGTGGGCCCTTGTTTTGCTAACGCACTGCTCCGAGTCATGTACTCATAACACCTATGTTGGGCCAGTGGGCCTCTTCTGCTTGCAACTTACGCCATGTAAACTGCTGTGTTTACTCTTTTCAGCGAGTCTACGGCCCTGTAGCCTCCATTCTACTTCCCAACAGTTGGTAGCGTAACTTAATGTCAACAGGCCCGTGCCTGGCTGTAACTTGTGTCCTCCAAAATACTGCACCGAAGCTAACCTTTTCGCATCTTAACAGTGGTGCTGCTACATTATTCCCCCATTCAGAAAGACCCAGTCGACCTCTAACTAGTCTTAAACTTGTTTGGGTTGGGACATACTTAGGACATATTAACAATTACTATTAGAAAACTTAGATGTGGTCTAGTCCTCTTAACGCATGACATGACACAAAATGCAAAAATTACTTACCCATCTTACACCCTCAGTATCCAATCCACTGGGATTTGGACTACAGTCGGTTCCCTCTTGGAACTGGCTCTCTGCCTGATCAGAATCAAAACAACACACAACGAAGTTGTTTGGCACAGAGGTGCTCAAAACGATCGTTACTTGTCGTTGCATTTTCCTATATTGAGCGACATGTTGCATAAGCTGTTCGGCTGATATGCGCCCCCCTTGCTCTAAAATGAACTGGTTTATGGATCTCAACAGACCTGGCTCCAGAGTTTGATTTAATAGGGTCAGATTCTGCCTTGGCAAAAACTCTGAAGTTGCTTTTGGCCAGCACAGCTGTAGCTGTGTAACATCCAATTGCGTGATGCCTGAAATTGACGCTGTCAGATGGAAGGTTGGTGCTATTATGTTACATGCAGTTCCATTGATTAAAATTCTGCTCCCCTTGAGCTCTGAAACAAGTGAGGCGTTTAAACAAAAAGAAACCTATATGAATGAGAAGGCATTGAAAGCTCACTAAGCAGGAATGTGATGAATTCAAATGTCCAAATATTGAGATAGGGTAATGTACCAAGCGATGGTGATGTGTACCAAGCTTCAAAGTTACCCATCTCAGCAAACAATGAGTGTATTATCTCAACACAGATAAGTACTCGATAAAGTTATAAAAATGCTTGTAACACCTCTACTCCAAGCTCTGCAATACTGACCTCTAACAAGGCACACATTTATAGCACGAGATAACAGCAAACTCTGTTTTCAATTCTACTTATATCTTACTTCACACTTTAGCCTACTAACGCATGCCAATCGCCAGTGTTGAACTAGAACATTTGCTGTGTATTCAAATTAAGTATTGCCAGAGAACCAATTGGTCCATCCGCATCTCATTGGTCGCTGTATCTGCTCTGCCAAAGGGTTACCTCATATGTCACTGACAGTCATGTTTTCAGAGGTCGATTGCTCGGCACAGAATATGTCTCCGCAGAGTGCCTGCGATATCGAATACGCTAAAGAAAATCAGTACTGAAAGTTGTGATAGTGACAGACAACATTCATCACACTTCCTTTACATTGCAGATCAGATTTGGAATATCTTTTGCAGGAATGCTACAAGAAGACTTCCCAGTTTGAACGTTTAACATTCAACAAACAAAGATAAAACAAATATGAACCTACAGTCTACTAGAGACGTGGACACATTGTCCTCCTAACACACAACGTAAAACATAATATTCATGACCGAGTGGGTCACAATTCTGGCACAACAGTAAACTATGGAAGTTTTAAAGAAACGTATCTTTGCAGAAAATATAATACTCAAAGTTAGCAAGACCATGATGTTGGCACGTGGTTGTCCCTAAGAAGACATTGTATAGCTATAGAAACGTAAAAAGTCAAAATTAATTAGGCCATGATGTTGGCAGAATTAAGATACAATCATAAACAAATCAAAGAAATGACTTAATCATAGTGGTAGACCCCACTTCTGATATCTACAGTATTACTACATTTTAATTGAACCTGACTTAGCAGATGCAGAATATTTTAAATTACTGGTATTTAATACACTAATTGTTATTTAGCAATCTCCATTAGAGTGAGAGGAGATTAACTAGCTTCATCACACGATTTGCTTAACTGCTTGGTACAGACACTGACATACAAATAGATTTGGAGGAATTCTTGGAATGACTTGGATCTCACACTGTAATGAATAGTTTCATATGGCAATATGGAGGGCACACTATAACTGTGTCACACTTGCTTGACGAAATTTGATAATATCGATGATACACAGAATCATGGCTGTCGTCTCGCTCCAACATGACGTCATTTATGGTGATGTAATTACGGCTGCAGTGGATAGACCTGTTTGATTCAGCCCTCATTGTCTGTCTGCTCAACCTTTTGACAGCTAGCATCTCATCCTGGCAGTGATGGGTTCAAATGGATCTGAGCACTATGGGACTTAACATCTATGGTCATCAGTCCCCTAGAACTTAGAACTACTTAAACCTAACTAACCTAAGGACATCACACAACACCCAGTCATCACGAGGCAGAGAAAATCCCTGACCCCTGGCAGTGATGTGCCTCCAGCATCAATTTGACGAGAGTGCTATTCTGCCAGGCTGCAGGAAGTGATAACTGTTCTCCAGAGGGACAGTCCACCATCTGACTTGTATAAGTTTTCAGTTGAGAATATGTCTCATTCTCATATTGGTCCTTGTAACACCTATTCGTGACAGCCATCACCTCATGTCTCGACATGGAAATATGCACACAGATATTTAATATACGTAAAACTGGTAAAATTATTTCAAATGATTTAATTACGGGTTCTAAATGAAACATTTATACTGTATTAACTAGACTAAACACTTATTTGCCTTTATATAATCAAAGTCTCACGGTGATGACATCGAATGGAACGTTCTCAGGCTTCTAGCCACATCAGGTGGTTAAAATTACATGACCTTTCTTTCTACTAAGCATTCCCACGTCAAATGGTTCAAATGGCTCTGAGCACTATGGGACTCAACATCTTAGGTCATAAGTCCCCTAGAACTTAGAACTACTTAAACCTAACTAACCTAAGGACTTCACACACACCCATGCCCGAGGCAGGATTCGAACCTGCGACCGTAGCAGCCTCGCGGTTCCGGACTGCAGCGCCAGAACCGCATGGCCACCGCGGCCGGCATTCCCAGGTCACTGCCGTACAGTTTTTACCACTAGCCCTGGCTGGAAACTGGAGAACATTTTGTTTTCCTATTGGCCTTGTGTCACATAACACAGCCTTGTGAAACAAGGCAAAATGTTTTGTTTAGTTAATACAGTTGAGAAAATGAATTCAAAGAGAAAACAATGAATCATTTCATCATAGATGGGGCATGTTCCCTCTACGAATGGTGAGAGTGATTCTGTATAAAATCTCTATCAAAATCACTTGAACCTAATTTTGAAGAATGAAACAGGACAATTTAGAGATTACAAAATAACAAAATTTCATAACTACAGTGAAACATATAAATTTTTTAATATCCATGATAAACAAAAGGAAATACTACTCACCGATTACGCACATTTTTAGTTCAAAATTTCCTGTCTCCTTTTCCTTACGACTTGCTACTGTCTAAGCTTGGGGTTGCAAGATATTGTTATCACATCTACCGCGCAAACTGTCCATCATCAGATTACGTGATGTCTCTCATCATATGCCAGTACGTTTGAGCATTTGCAACTCTCTGTTACGTTAGTTCCAACTCAGTTTGCCATGCACTCACTCCTGAACACTGACTGAAGTGCCATAATACATTGATTTTGATCTGTCAAAAACTGAGAATTTCCAGCTGATGAGACGAGAAATACAAATATACACACGTTTCAATAACATAAGTTCAGAACTCAATCAATTTCATGTAGAAGAAAAATCTAAAATGTAGGAATGCATCATACAACAACAGAAGTTTCGTCACAGAAAATATATCTTCATATCACCTAAATTGAAGGTTAAGTCATTACTGTAAAACTGTGTTACTTAAACATCCCCACTGAACACTGCTCCTTTACGATTCTTCGACAAGGAAAATAATAGCATTACACGTCTGAAATACCACGCACGCACAGTAATATACCAAATTCAGCCATAAAGAAAAACTTACAAATAAACAAATCAATAAAGCCACAAATACTAAACACACGATAGTTCTTCCAACCACTCTCCATCTCTAACCTCTGCAGTAGTCAAGCTCTTACCTTGTCCTAATACCTTTAATAACTTAATATCATTCCTTGGTCTACATTCATCTCCAACTGATCTACAGATCACTTCATTAACAGAACTGCTTCTGGTGTTACCACGTACCTTGACGCACTCCAGGTGGGTGCACTCAGCAGTCAGTCAAGCATTCACAACATATACTCATTTAATGAAGGGTTCCTGTGCCAAAGTTTCCGAAATCATGCTAAGAATTAGTGAAACATAATCCCATTTCAAACTATCCTGCAACTTGGTTCACTAGCCTGGCTCGTGAAAAATCTTCAAGTGCGCAACTCAAAGCGTTTCCACGTCTTCTGAATTTTGATGCACCACTCGCTTTTTCCAGAATGGTCTCACATAAACTGAGCTTAACTTGTGAGTCAGTTACTTCCTTTTGCACAATAACTTGTGGGATTACCTTAGCGCCTTTTGCCTCATGCTTCTGCCTAATTTATTGGTCCTTGTCTCCCTCTGATTTGTAATATTTCTCTCCGTTTTGTGTAAGGGGCTATCAAAGAGTTTCCGTTCAAAGGCCTTACACTCCAGCATCGATATGCCATTAAGGCAAAATCGCCTCGAACTTTGAAGCAATCATCCCACCTATGCACCATATTGAAAAAACCCGTTTGGTAAAACACTGTGTCCTGCTGCGGGAAGAAGTTTGTAACTGCCTGTTGTACATCCTCGCCTGACAGGAATTGTCAACACTTCAAGGGCTTTGTTAGGGGTCTGGAAGATTGATGATCGCATTTAGAGAGATCAGGTCTATAGGGTGGGTCCCCGAATGTCTCCCATTTGAGCTGTCTGTAGTCTGCAATGGATGCAGTTGGCCTCCCAGATCGACTGGCATATCGTATCGAATCGAAGCCAACACGGAACTTGGCACGTCGTTCCACAAACTGCCCCATACATAGTCTTCATAATTCATTGGATGACTACCAGTGTTTGTTATACATACATGCAGCAAGAATAACAGCACGTTGGTCCTGTTCAGACGCATTTGCTAATAACATTACCATAGTTCACGTTTCCGCATTTACCGCATATATGTCGGAATGATACAAATGCCACACTAAACCCTTGACTACAAGTTGGTGCTTATACACCTGCATCGAAGTTACTCTCCTTTGCACCTATGCCGCAGCAACGCCCTAAAGTAAAAAATTTTTAATCGCCCTTGTAATATAATTCGAGGGAATTGAATCAGTAAACAATATTCCCTAAGAATGTCACAATGAATAACACACAAATGCAATATATGTAAATCAGACATGTGGCAATAAAGAAATATGCTCCTCTCCGCCATAAAACTTTCTGTATAGCACGACAAGAGCAAAAACATAAAGAAACATCACTCTGTAGTTTTCTTCAGGAACCATTTGTATTTTGAAGAACCAAGAATGGATCCAGACAAATCTTTAAAAAATCAGTCTCCTCTTCAGTCACATATCAGGAATAAAATCACCAGTCAGCGTAGCCTTAATATTAAATAGAAGCAATAGATAATCAATACTAGCAGCATGAAACACTTCAAATTTCATTAACCAATACTCAACTGTACCCTACACCTTTTCAGGCCACAAACTTTTTCAGAGTCCAATACGCACTTCCACTGAATGAGTAAATTTATGAAAATCATCAAAATTGAATGTCGCAATGTATTTAGCACCTTTAAGGAATGTAAAAATGATTCTACACTCAAGTACATCCAAGTCTCACTCTTATTGGCCGAAGGCTCTCAATGATTAAATAAGTGCATGAGTTGCTTGGAGGGTGTGAGCCTTATGGTATGTAGTTGCTGTTTCATTGTGTAACTTATTTCTAACGTCAAATGGTGGTGATCAACAGTGATCGAAAAAGTTGTCCTTTCACTATGCGAAGCCTACAAGTACAAGCATCCACATCAGCATTTTCGTGCATGGATGTACAGTTATGACCAATTTTTTTCCTATTTAGTAGATGAATGGCACGACATAATGTGTGTTATACCTCGGTGAAAGACGTATGTTGGATCGTGGAGGTTTAAGTTTATTCATTATGGGTATCGGATACGTGCAACTGAAACCTATAAAGCACATTTGTTTCAGCAAAAACATAAAGCGTTTTGGTGTGGCTCCAGACATAGATAACATTAAACTTTTACCATGTTTCGTATTTGTACAGATTTATGCAGGTAATTCAAAAATCCTTTCGGAGATCGATCCTGTCTGTTTTCCAGTTGGGTTGTCATAACAAGAGATGTTTAAGAGTAAAATTAGATTAGATCACATTATATTAGGTGCTCCAATAGATCAATAATGAGGAGATCGTCGAGGATGTAGAACATGTCAGAAAAAAAAGAACTGCTAAGAAATTCATCAATGACGTAGAAGGAGTTGGCCATCACCAAATCTTTTAGGCTTCTCTTAAACTGAACTTTATTAGTAGACTGACAAGTTATTGAAAATGTGTGCTCCTGAGTAATGGACACTTTTCTGACCAAAGTAAGCGACTATATATCTCTGAAAATAATTGTTATTTCTTATATTAATTCCATGAAATGGGCAATTGGTTTTAAAAAAGAGATATAATTTTAATGACAAATTGCGTTAAGAAATAAATGTATTAGGAAGCAGTAGTTAGTATCCCCATTTCCTTGAAGAGGCCTTTGCAGGACGTTCTTCGGTTGAAACCACAAATAACTAATATTAGGCCTACATATTATTGAACCCAGGAAGCTGTAGCTGGGTTTGATGAGTTACCCCAATAAATAACCACATGTGAGATTGTAGAATGAAAGTAAACAAAGTGTGAAAGTTTCTTAAATTCTATATGATCTGTGTCTGACAACATTCCTTTGCAAATAGAGATTTGTTTAGGTACTTCAGCAATTCTGTGGTTGACTTTATTACCTAGCTCTAATCACATATCTTCTATATGTACGTCGTCATATTTTAGATATATACTGGCGGGGAACCTCCAACAAGTACTGAACTGCATATGGTTAGTTTTTACAAAGTTTAGTGACAAACTATTGGCTAGGAACCATCTACTAACCTTCATGAAAACTTCATTAACAGATCTAAGATTATACTTGATTTGTTATTTATTGCAATTTTTGTATCATTTAGAACAATAAAATGTTCCTGATGAAAGGTCATTGATATACAAAAGAAAAAGTAAGGGCTTTGAGCAGGAACCTTGTGGGACACCATATGTAATTAGTTCCCAGTTGGCTTTCCTATTAATACCCTCTCGTCAGAGATGTAACGTGTTCTAAACAATCACGACAGAAATCATATTATTGATACAGGAGAGGTGACTATTTAGCCTTGTCTCACGGGTCAAAGCGAGGCTGCTCTGCTGTATTAAGAATGGCTTATGAGTGTACCAGAGGCCGAAAATTGGTATGGATCCAACAATAAAGTTTTCTTTGCTAAAGGGTGCATTTATATGTCATGCAATTTTTGTCAAGCTCTTCATATCTCTAGGAGCGCGTAGATTGCAGATGGAGATACGTACACAGGTCAAAGCATTAGTCACTCACAACAGATATCCTACCGGGTAACAAAGCTGACATGTTCTCAGTTCGGCGAGGAAGAGAGTGCAAAAGTTTCTTCAGGTATGTCATATTATACTAAAGCCACCCACTTATGATTAGATGCCATCGAGCTACCAGATTGTGGGGCTGTCGATTGCTACATGTCACCCACTGTTCCATATAGTCACAGACACTTTCTGTGGAATTAAGACAGGGTGATTTAGCGGACCAGTCGAAGTGAGTATTGTTGCAGGTGTAGAAGAAAGGACAATACTTGGTCACTGCTAATATTGAAATAAACGTCCTGGTTCTTATTCTTTGTAACCTGAATGAATGGTCCAAGTTGTAGTACGAAGTACACCCCTGCGCTTGTTCGTATGCCGACAGTTTGTACCAGATATAAATATTATCATGTCTTCAGCGGGCCAAAAATAAGTAATACTGAATTTATTTTGTTTATGATGTAGATGTAGGACAAGTCAGAAAAAAACTGCTAATAAATTCATCAGTGACATAGAAGTTGGCCATCACCAAATCTTTTAGGCTTCTCTTAAACTGAACTTTATTAAGAAATATGAAATGAAGTCGCTTGCAAACCGTTCAGTTTTCCTTGAGCAGTTGCACTCCCATCTCTAAGGAGTGTTCAAATGAAAAGGTACGAAACGTCCTAACACACAAAATGGTTGAAATTTGAATATGTCACTTTGGGATACCGTAGTGGGATATCCAGGGATAGCATGCAATGGAAGCATGTGTCGTCACCTCCCCCTAAAAAATTCAAAGCTGTGCTCTCAGCAGGCAAGGTTATGCTCACTGTTTTTTTTTTTTTTTTTTTTTTTTACGTCCGATACTCATCGAATTCCTCGAGCACGGAGAAACCTATAACAGTGACGCGTACTGTGAGACTCTGTAGCCTCCGCAAGTCCATCAGGAGAAAACAGCCTAGGCTGACACCGAGGGAGTGATTCAACGTCCGTCCACAGATATCCAAAGTCGCACTAAGTGTAATGGCCAATTTGAAGTGGAAGCAGCTTGGGCATCCACACTACAGTTGCGCTACGTTGCACCTATGCCGCAGCAACGCCCTAAAGCAATAATTTTTTAATCGCCCTTGTAATGGAATTCGAGGGAATTAAGACAGTAAACAATATTCCCTAAGAACGTCACAATGAATTACACCAAATGCAATATATGCAAATCAGACATGTGGCAATATAGAAATATGTTCCTCTACGCCACAAAAATTTCTGTATAGCACGACAAGAGCAACAACACAAAGAAACATCACTCTGTATTGTTCCTCAGGAACCATTTGTATTTTGAAGAACCAAGAACGAATCCAGACAAATCTTTAAAAAAAATCAGTCTCCTCCTCCGTCACATATAAAGAATAAAATCATCAGTCAGCGTAGTCTTAATATTAAACAGAAGCAGCAGACAATCAATACTAGCAGCATGAAACACTTCTACAGCCTAGACAGGTTTGGTTCCCTAAAGAAAAATCTCAAAGGGAAGCGCCTCAACTCAGACAACGAACTGAAGTATCTAGTGCAGGATTGGCCCCTGTCACAGCCACTGGACTTCGGGTGAAAGGGAACCCTTGAACTCGTGAAACGGTGGGACAGCTGTGTTCAGGTCTCTGCTGATTACTTTTGAAGAAATACACTCCTGGAAATGGAAAAAAGAACACATTGACACCGGTGTGTCAGACCCACCATACTTGCTCCGGACACTGTGAGAAGGCTGTACAAGCAATGATCACACGCACGGCACAGCGGACACACCAGGAACCGCGGTGTTGGCCGTCGAATGGCGCTAGCTGCGCAGCATTTGTGCACCACCGCCGTCAGTGTCAGCCAGTTTGCCGTGGCATACGGAGCTCCATCGCAGTCTTTAACATTGGTAGCATGCCGCGACAGCGTGGACGTGAACCGTATGTGCAGTTGACGGACTTTGAGCGAGGGCGTATAGTGGGCATGCGGGAGGCCGGGTGGACGTACCGCCGAATTGCTCAACACGTGGTGCGTGAGGTCTCCACAGTACATCGATGTTGTCGCCAGTGGTCGGCGGAAGGTGCACGTGCCCGTCGACCTGGGACCGGACCGCAGCGACGCACGGATGCACGCCAAGACCGTAGGATCCTACGCAGTGCCGTAGGGGACCGCACCGCCACTTCCCAGCAAATTAGGGACACTGTTGCTCCTGGGGTATCGGCGAGGACCATTCGCAACCGTCTCCATGAAGCTGGGCTACGGTCCCGCACACCGTTAGGCCGTCTTCCGCTCACGCCCCAACATCGTGCAGCCCGCCTCCAGTGGTGTCGCGACAGGCGTGAATGGAGGGACGAATGGAGACGTGTCGTCTTCAGCGATGAGAGTCGCTTCTGCCTTGGTGCCAATGATGGTCGTATGCGTGTTTGGCGCCGTGCAGGTGAGCGCCACAATCAGGACTGCATACGACCGAGGCACACAGGGCCAACACCCGGCATCATGGTGTGGGGAGCGATCTACTACACTGGCCGTACACCACTGGTGATCGTCGAGGGGACACTGAATAGTGCACGGTACATCCAAACCGTCATCGAACCCATCGTTCTACCATTCCTAGACCGGCAAGGGAACTTGCTGTTCCAACAGGACAATGCACGTCCGCATGTATCCCGTGCCACCCAACGTGCTCTAGAAGGTGTAAGTCAACTACCCTGGCTAGCAAGATCTCCGGATCTGTCCCCCATTGAGCATGTTTGGGACTGGATGAAGCGTCGTCTCACGCGGTCTGCACGTCCAGCACGAACGCTGGTCCAACTGAGGCGCCAGGTGGAAATGGCATGGCAAGCCGTTCCACAGGACTACATCCAGCATCTCTACGATCGTCTCCATGGGAGAATAGCAGCCTGCATTGCTGCGAAAGGTGGATATACACTGTACTAGTGCCGACATTGTGCATGCTCTGTTGCCTGTGTCTATGTGCCTGTGGTTCTGTCAGTGTGATCATGTGATGTATCTGACCCCAGGAATGTGTCAATAAAGTTTCCCCTTCCTGGGACAATGAATTCACGGTGTTCTTATTTCAATTTCCAGGAGTGTACATCAGTTTTACTCACAGTGCTGTTTCGTACCCTTTCTTTTGAACACCCCTCACAATTGCAGCACGGTCGCAGTTTCCCCCTCTTCCGGCTCAGAGAGCGTGGCATGAAGGCGGTGGAAGTGTGCAGCCAGGTGACAGAACCCCGCACACGTGCAAGTGCACTGCACGCGTGCAGAATTCTTGGCCTCGCCTGGTCTACGGAGTCCCGAACCGACCATTGGGCTCGTTGCGTTTTTAAGGGGAAGAGAAACATTTCACCGATGAGCTTCAGCGCGAAACAACGCGACGCCAGGACATCAGGGATGGCGCAGTCAAAGATGTGTTACGCTTTGAATAATAGTCGGAGTAACGGCTACCCCTGAAATTCGACCAAAATGTGCACTGAATGCTCTCCCGAGTATCACATTAGCCCGTGTTTGGAGAAAATTATCCGATCAATTTAAGGCTCACGGCATTGAGTGCATTCCAGTGCCCGCGCAACTTGGACGCCTGTGAAAATTTCACTTAGGTTAGTCCCCGCTTCGACTACGGCGAGACTACTGGAACTGATATGAAGATCGAATAATTACTCGTCCTACAGCCCATCCATAATGACCACCATAAAATTTGTTACAAGATGTGAGAAATGTCACTGGAAACAAATAGACCTATGTGTCTTGCAATCCAAACTATTATAAATCTGTACCACGTGGTGGCACAGTAATGCAGGACGCTCGCGCCATCGTTAATATGGCAAAACATTAACCAACAGTCAGTGCATTATTCAGAAAGATTTATTGTAATGCTGTTCCAGATGCGCGTGCACTGCCCAGGGGTATCGATTACCTCCATGAGGCAATGCCCAAACAGGCAATCAGCAATTACTCTTCGGAAACATTGAGTAAATTAGATCAATGGAAGCAAATATCTCTGTAACTATGTGTTCTGTCATAATTAGCCGCTAGGTGCTCTGATATGGCCAATAATTGTAATTAACGAACTCATGTGATTAATGTATACCTACCGGAAAGAATTAAATGGAACGTTGACGACAAAAGTACATCTTTTTCAAGTGCACGCAGGGACAGGTGGTATTCTGAAGCGGTTGTTTTCAAGCGCCTTAGTAAGATCGTTTTTGTGTGCAGAATTTTTTATCTATCAATCAAGATATGTGATCCGTAACGACAGCTAACGAGCACATTTTACCGATATTAGTCCAGGTTGCAGCCTGATTTTCAATTGCTTCGAATAGCCATACCCATTAAATTCTAACGACGGTAATTAAATAAATGATTACTATCTCGTATGGCAACAGCTGTTCGGATGCTTTTAGCTAATGTGAATGGAGGACTCATTTCACTAACTGTTTAGTTACTGAACTGCGCCTCCAATGATAGATTACAGCTTGGTAACGGGAAAATTGCCTCCGTGTTTTGTTCTGAAAATAACAGTTCCTGTATGTTGTTAATGCCGTAATTATAACCGCTGTGCTACTGAAACACGCATACACGACTGCTACAGAAAGTAGACTGTCCTATCCTGTGAGAATAAGCAAATAACTTTCACTCACTTTTGTACAGCTCATAAAGAAATACTTCGTTGTTTACCGGTGCAGCGTACTGTTCTTCTCAAAGGATATTTTTTATAGTTATCGACGTTTCTTCGTACTTTACACACACTAGCCCCGTGTTCTACAGGTACTGTCTTTGACTAGTAATCAATACGTCCTATCTACAAGGTTCAAATCCAGCCATTACCCAAAATCTGGATAAAAATTACAGCAATGATGGTGATGGCTCCAGGTATAAGGAATCACCTTTTACGGCATTGTCAAAGAGAGTGTAGAAGCGGATAAAATTTCATGACAAAGTAGGAAACTTCTTCTGAAAGGCGGAAGAATCGGCAGTGATCAACGGTAAGGGGGTCGAAGGCAACGGAAACCACTACATTATAGATACACAAAGTGTATCCACGGGATGTGTGGTGCGGCCTGTAAATGGAGAAGTGTCATGACGATATCTCCAGCGGCAAAACATTGCGGATTGGTCCCTATTCATTTCTCCAGAAGAGGGCGGCCCAATTGGAGGCAACTATGTCAAAAAAGACTGAACAACCAACACAAGGGTAACGCTACGAGTCGGAGCCTGTAACGTCAGAAATTTGAACGTGACAGGGAAGTTAGAATGTAAGGTGGGGGTGCAAAGATTCAGTGTAGATGTTGTGGGGGTCAATTAAGTGAAATGGAAAGAAGATAAAGAAGCCTGGTCAGACGAATATAGCGTAACATTAACAGAATATGGTATAACGGGGTAGGATTAGTTATAGGAAAGCATGGCAGTAGTGAGTTACTGCGAACTGTTCAGTGATATGATTGTTCTCATCAGAACCGACTGAAAACCAAAAATAGTTCAGGTATACATGCCGACATCACAGGCAGAAGATGAAGAGATAGAGAACGTATACGAGGATACTGAATTGGTGACTCAGTATGTTAAAGGAAATTATAATCTAATGACTATGGGGAACTGGAACGCGGTAGCTGGGGAAAGAATAGAAGAAAGTGTTACGGGAGAATATGGGCTTGGTAGCAGGACTGAGAGAGGAGGAAGACTAATCGAGTTCTGCAGTACACACACATAAAAAAAGTTTTGCGTCACCTCGGTTCCGAGAGTTGCAGAACCTGCACAGGAAGTTAGAACAGAGATCAACATCAACATCATTTCCTCCCTTTTTATTGCTCGTGAAAACCACACATTGCATGTTGTACCACCATACAGCGAGACCTTCAGAGGTGGTGGTCCAGATTGCTGTACACACCGGTACCTCGTATCGCATTTGAAGATAATCAGCCATACCAGCTTTGCAGCTATCGATATTCGTTCAGAGATGGTAACTTTTCGGCGCCTGTGGGTCGGTCGCGAGGTGGCGCGGCGGGGAGCGGACCAACGGGCGAGCGCGACAGGTTTCGTGGAGGTGGGGAGCAGACGGTGTGATTGTCCGAGGAGGGGAGGTAACCCGGTCGGTGAAGGGTGTTTTGAAAAGGATTGTAGAGGTAACAGTTGTAACGGCTGTGTCTTCAAAAAATGGTTCAAATGGCTCTGAGCACTATGGGACTTAACAGCTATGGTCATCAGTCCCCTAGAACTTACAACTACTTAAACCTAACTAACCTAAGGACAGCACACAACACCCAGCCATCACGAGGCAGAGAAAATCCCTGACCCCGCCGGGAATCGAACCCGGGAACCCGGGCGTGGGAAGCGAGAACGCTACCGCACGACCACGAGATGCGGGCGGCTGTGTCTTGATATGGTCTACGCAGCCAAGCAGTTGGTGGTCGTTAACCGATTACATTTCGTTGGGAGATTGTACTAGTGACCTACTTCTCTGATGTTACTGGACGATTATTTCGCTGACCTGATAAGATGAAATCATTCTATTTATGTCTTTCACTGGCCATGCACTTTCTGCCTTCCGTATTGCAAGTGCACCTCACCTGAGACAAACTATTTGTGAGTGCTCAGTTATGAAAATATGTTAGTAATCCATGTTGTGGTCGGTCGCTACGCAATTTGTTTCATCATTCCGATCGAACTGATGCTGCTTGGCATCCAGTAGCGTCGGCATTCTGCCTTACCATCCAAGCCGTGGGGATTATTGTGTATAATATTTTAAAACTGAGTGTTTAGTTTGTTCCAGACAATATTGTGGATCTTGGAACTGTATGACGTACGCTAACTCCGTGAGACACTTGTGCCGAGGTTTGAATGTAGGCATGCACAGAGGGCTCGATTATCGTAAGGATAGAATATCATTTGGTGTTTCTATTGGGGGGAATCACGTGTGGAATCGAGCTCAATCGGTTACTAAAATACCTCACCCCTGAGCCTTGTTTAATTGTTACTTGTAAGCTAAATTTAGCAGTCGCAATTTGTTTCAAAGCTTGTGATATTGCTACTATGTCTTTTTATTTAAAGCTGTTTTAAGTGATTGATTTTGGTTTTATTAACATGGGAGATTTGGTTGTAGCGTGTTGTTGCTGCGTGAGCACACACGACTTGTTGGACTATAATTGTTGACAATTTGTTCTACATATGTGCCTAGGTGGTGGGTCTGGGCTACACCTTCGGGTTCTCGCTTGTTCTTGCATCTGACGGAATTGAACATCCCCTTAAGGGACAGGTGCACCCAGTGACAGCGCTTCCGTTCGGGGGAGGAGCACCCGGGGAGAGACGTCGGACGCACCTACTGTACTTCGCGCCCTCGGTCGGGCCCGAGCGGCACAACCACGTGTGGCCCGTGTTGGCTCCGCAGGACGTTCATGTCCGCACTTGTTCGATGTCGTGATCTGGGAACTATTTGTAAGAGAAATGTCTGATGTACATTATTGCCCCTCTAGTTGGGAGTCCGTGTGTAAGGTTACTGTTTGTTTTAAACGAAAATATTTGGGCAAGGTTTTAAAACTGTCTGTAAGTGAATTTAAGATAGCCCTTTGGGTGTGCAGTGTTTCCTATTTTGTATAAGAAAGGTATTACCTTTCTCATTTGAAAAGTTGCTACACATTCATTGGTAAGTAATGCCAGCAGATAGACTTCATGTATAAACATTCTCTCACTGGGAGTCTATTATTATAAATGTTATTTATTCACTATTTTGTTAATACAAAATATAGTCATTCATAGTACATGCGTAAGGTTACCCCTTTTTAAAGAAAACGAATATACACTACTAGCCATTAAAATTGCTACACCACTAAGATGACGTACTACAGACGCTAAATTTAACCGACAGGAAGAAGATGCTGTGATATGCAAATGATTAGCTTTTCAGAGCATTCACACAAGGTTGGCGCTGGTGGCGAACCCTACAATGTGCTGACATGAGGAAAGTTTCCAACCGATTTCTCAAACACAAACGACAGTTGACCGGCATTGCCTGGTGAAACGTTGTTGTCATGCCTCGTGTAAGGTGGAGAAATGCGTACCATCACGTTTCCGACTTTGATAAAGGTCGGATTATAGCCTATCGCGATTGCGGTTTATCGTATCGCGACATTGCTGCTCGCGTTGGTCGAGATCCAATGACTGTTAGCAGAATATGGAATCGGTGGGTTCAGGAGGGTAATACGGAACGCCGTGCTGGATTCCAATGGCCTCGTATCACTAGCAGTCGAGATGACAGGCATATTATCCGCATGGCTGTAACGGATGGTGCAGCCACGTCTCGATCTCTGAGTCAACAGATGGGGACGTTTGCAAGACAATAGCCATCTGCACGAACAGTTCGACGACGTTTGCAGCAGCATGGACTATCAGCTCGGAGACCACGGCTGCGGTTACCCTTGACGCTGCATCACAGACAGGAGCATCTGCGATGGCGTATTCAACGACGAACCTGGGTGCACGAATTTCAAAACTTCATTTTTTCGGATGAATACAGGTTCTGTTTACAGCATCATGATGGTCGCATCCGTGTTTGGCGACATCGTGATAACGCACATTGGAAGCGTGTATTCGTCATCGCCATACTGGCGTATCACCCGGTGTGATGGTGTGGGGTGCCATTGGTTACACGTCTCGGTCACCTCTTGTTCGCATTGACGGCACTTTGAACAGTGGACGTTACATTTCAGATGTGTTACGACCCGTGGCTCTACCCTTCATTCGATCCGTGCGAAACCCTACATTTCAGCAGGATAATGCACGACCGCATGTTGCAGGTCCTGTAGAGGCCTTTCTGGATACAGAAAAAGTTCTACTGCTACCCTGGCCAGCACATTCTCCACATCTCTCAGCAATTGAAAACGTCTGGTCAATGGTGGCCGAGCAACTGGCTCGTCACAATACGCCAGTCACTACTCTTGATGAACTGTGGTATCGTGTTGAAGCTGCATGGGCAGATGTACCTGTACACGCCATCCAAGCTCTGTTTGACTCAATGCCCAGACATATCAAGGCCGTTATTACGGCCAGAGGTGGTTGTTCTGGGTACTGATTTGTCAGGGTCTATGCAGCCAAATTGCGTGAAAATGTAATCACATGTCAGTCCTAGTATAATATATTTGTCCAATGAATAGCCATTTATCATCTGCATCTCTTCTTGGTGTCGTAATTTTAATGGCCAGTAGTGTATTTGGACAAGGTTTTAAAACTGTCTGTAAGTGAACTTACGGTAGCCCTTATGCGTTCGGTGTATTCTATTTTTTATAAAAAAGGTATTATCTTTCTCATTTGAAAAGTAGTTATACCTTCTTTGGTATTAAAGCCAACTGGTGGGCTTCATGTACAAATGTTCTCTCACTTGAAGTTTATGATCATTGTTATTTTTGTTTATTGAGTTCAATAAATATTGTGAACAATAAAAGGTGAATGCTCTCGTGCCCTAAGTCCAGTCATTCCACTTAGTCCTTTGGGCGTTTTATGATACGCCGAGGTAATACCGGTATCAGATAACTATCTGCATAATGCGAATTCACGAATCTATGTTACTGCCGTTTGAAATTTATACAACAGCATCTGATGGGCACGAGACGTATACGTCCATGTGATATCAGCACTGGGAGACTAACAAACAATGCAACATTTTCCCCTGTCACATCCTGGAACCTTGCAATGGCTCCCCTACTAATCCCTCTGCCCTTGTGGTAGGAGGCCAGTTTTAATCAGCTCACTGCCTAATTTTCACCAACGTCAATTAAAATTGAGCACATTTTAATTATTACTTCCTCTATACGAATTTATTATTTTGAACAGGAAAACTACACTCTTAAGAAGCTCTTTACATCAGATTATGTTTTTGGATGTGGTTGTTGCAAGATGCATATTATGATACGGCTGAGAACCGTGGGCTGCATGAATACTTGATTCGGGCCACACTGAAAGCTACAACAGACTACAGCAAGTAGCACAGCAAAAGTCTACATTCACTTCTGAAATCTATATTTTTTTCCTATTTGTAATTAACTGCGGAGACCACACAATTTATATTGTGTTTGCTTTGTACAAATTGAGATTAGACACTTGCCCAGCTTATCGTGTCGATGTGCTGATAAAGATGGCTCCACAATATTACGCAGCCAGCTAATGCACCAACGTCGCTCACTTTGGCATGCTTCCAAGAATCGGAACGCTTGACAGACCTGGATTAACTCCTACCTGCCAACACATCTTCCACAGGCCGTTGGTGGCAGTAGTGAATGTTAAGCAGATCTCCAGCTCCTGACCCGAGCACCATCTAAAGAAGCCCGGGCACATCTAACTGCGATGCGACTTTCTGCCTCATTCTTCAAAAGGCCTCCGCTCGAAGGAGTTGCTGCCTTGCAAGTTTAATGCACTATCAAACAGATGACAAGCCTGTCACCCCCTAACTACGGATTATCTAGCGTTTACATAAGAGAAATTCATTCACCTATCACTGTAATTTAGTGCTTCACATGATCAAATATACTCTGAAAATTGTAACATTGTTATGCAGTAACAAATTAGTAATTTTCAGCATCATCTAGTATCCGCTTTTTTATTTTTATTTTTTTAGTCAGCAGTCATCTTACTGGTTTGATGAGGGCCACGGCGAATTCCTCTCCTGTGCCAACCTTTACATTTCAGAGTGGCATTGGCAACCTACATCCTCAATCATTTGTTGGATGTATTCCAATCTCTGTCTTCCTCAACAGTTTTTTACCCCTCTACAGTCCCCTCTAGGAACAATGAAACTTATTCCCTGATGTCTTAACTGATGTCATCCCCTCCCTTCTTCTTGTCAGTGTATTTCACATATTCCATACCTCTTGAATTCTACGCACATCCTCATCATTCATTATCAGTCCACCTAATTTTCAACATTCATCAGTAGCAGCACATCTCAAGTGCTTCCATACTTTTCTGATCCCAGCCGCGCGGGGTAGCCGCTAGGTCTATGTCTCCTTGCCACGGTTCGCGCGGCTTCTCCATCAGAGGTTCGAGTTCTCACTCGGATGTGTGTGTGTGTGTGTGTGTGTGTGTGTGTGTGTGTGTGTTGTCCTTAGCGTAAGTTAGTTAAAGTTAGATTAAGTAGTGTGTAAGCTTAGGGACCGATGATCTCAGCAGTTTGTTCCTGTAGGAACTTACCACAAACTTCCAATTTTCTTCTGTTCCAGTTTTCTCAGAGCCTATGTTTCATTAATATACAATGCTGTGCTCCAAACGTACATTCTCAGAAATTTCTTCTTCAAAATAAGACCTATGTTTGATACTAGTAGACTCTTCTGCGTCAGGAATGCCCTTTTTGCCAATGCTAGTCTGTTTTTGATGTCCTCCTTGCTCCGTCCATCATTGGTTATTTTGCTGCCTAGGTAGTAGAATTCCTTAACTTCATTTACTTCGTGATCATCATCCCCGACGTTAAGTCTCTCGCTGTTCTCATTTCAGCTACTTCTTATTACTTTCGTCTTTCTTCGATTTACTCTCACTTCATATTTTGAACTCATTAAATTCTTCATTCTCAGTAGACAGTATAAATCTTCTTCACTTTATATGAGGGTAGCTAAGTCATCAGTGAATCTTCTGGCGCTGCAGTCCGGAACCGCGGGACTGCTACGGTCGCAGGTTCGAATCCTGCCTCGGGCATGGGTGTGTGTGATGTCCTTAGGTTAGTTAGGTTTAAGTAGTTCTAAGTTCTAGGGGACTTATGACCTAAGATTTTGAGTCCCATAGTGCTCAGAGCCATTTGAACAATTTGAATCAGTGAATCGTATCATTGATATCTTTTCACCTTGAATTTTAATTCCACCCCTGGACCTTTCTCTTATTTCCATGATTGCTTCTTCGATGTATAGGTTGAACAATTGGGAAGAAAGACGACATGACTCTCTTACACCCTTTTTAATACGAGCGCTTCGTTCTTAGTCTACCACTTTTATTAGCACTTGGCTCTTGTACAAGTTGTACGTTACCCTTCTCTACCTAGAGCTTACACGTATTTTCTCAGGACATCGAACATCTTGCACCATTTGACATCGTGAATCACTTTTTCCAGGTCGATGAATCCTACGAACCTGTCTTGATTTTTCTTTATCTTGCTTCCATTATTAACTGCAACGTCAGAATTGCCTCCCTAGTTCCATTACCTTTCCCACAGCCAAACTGATCGTCATCTCACACATCCTCAATTTTATTTTACATTCTTCTGTACATTCCTCTTCTCAGCACCTTGGATGCATGAGCTGTTAAGCTGATCGTGTCATAATTCTCACTCTTGTCAGCTCTTGCAGTTATAACACTCCTTTCTGCTACTGCTATACCATAACCTTAAAGTTGGAGGCAGGTCGTGAAATAAAAACTATATTGTTAAAGTAATTATGGTATAAAGCAACAGAGCAGTGTTACCCTCTGAGAGGAATTTTGTTATGTTGACCGTGTTGTACCTAACGGAGGTGGTTTATCGGAAGTGAAAGTCAGAATTACGTAAATATTTAAACAGTAACAAACAATATTTTACCTATCTCTACACTGTTCAAAGAGTAAGGAAAACGGACGCCAGCCTAATTAGGTAAGAGAATTATTGACATTCTTGTTTAAGAAAATAAGCATGAGTAACTTTAACGGACAAACACAACCTATATTTTGCCACACGTGAGTGCAATGAACTCTGACACCTGCATATGTTCACGTAAAAAAAAAATGCTAACAGTTATAAGATAACATGGCTATTGGCATGATGGCAACAGAAAACGACATATACTTTTGCCTTCAAGGCTTGTTCAAACTGAATGGTCTCAATAATATTACTATCAATATTGACAGTAGAATCATAAAATAGGCATAGGTTCGATATTACTTTTCAAACATTTTCCTATCTTATAAAAAAAATTGTAAATGTAGTTCACTACAAAATTATGAACTGTTCATAAGTTAAGTCTCTCTCTCTCTCAGCTAAATACTTTTCTATTTAGAATGAAAGTTAAATGTATTTCGCTAACGAAAAATTTCTCACTGAATTTTGAATAAAAGAAGTTACTGTTTTCATAGATAGTGGTCGTTCTATTAATTGTTATTTAGCATGAGCACAATAGACAAACTATAGATCCTGTTACAACATCAATATGCACTTTCAATACACAAAAGAAACCAGTGCTTAGCAAGCATGAGTATATAACTTTCCACAACTGCAGTTTTCCACTTTTACTACAGTGAGACACAAAATTAACATATTTGTAAGATACTGACTCACCTTCTGCGATTTACAACAGGCAGCAATGTGACCATTTACTAAGCAAAACTTTATAAGCCTCAGTCTTAAGAACTTTTAATTTTGAAGTTGGCAACAACATGTTATTAACCAGTTTTAATAGGAAAATTATTTTCAGCAAACATCATTTACTTTAACTCACTCTCTTGCCACATTAACTTTAACTTTCTTTTTACTATGTTCAAGAGGCATTAATTAGCAAAACACTGGGCTTTAATGTTCTTTCAGTAAGGACACTTGGTAATCACTTTAGTTCATACGGAGAGGAATCTGAGAGGTTTTATGATAAGGGAAAAAAATCAAGGTAGATACATAGATTCAGTTATAAATTACCTTATATTTGAGCACACTAACACATCCAACAAACTGATCCTTCACTGTACATTCCTATAGTGCTCCATTACAGTGATTGCGCAATGTAGTGGCGATTGCGTGTTGTTAGGTGGATTTGCAGGTACAATTGCTGGACTCTGTCATTTCTTGGTGGCGATGATAGATACCAATTTCAGAATAATTTCAGCTCTTTGTCCATCCATCCGAGGCATTGGAAAACGTCAGGAAAAGACTCTCACGGAACCAGCACAATATACAACTTTTACATAGGCATTTCACAGTTTGGTAGCTCGTCTCCGACTGACTCTTGTTCCATCTTTTCTACCTAGGCCAACCACAATTTGCGCGCACTACACAGTTCCGTTCCCGAGGGGAACCACACTACGTCTTATACACAGAATAACTAAGAGTCCTAAGTGAAGGTCAGCAGTTTACATAACAGAGAACAAACATTTTAAATAAAACAGAACCTTTGCACATATTGGTATTTCTACAAAAAAAATTTAAACAAAATTACAATCACATACAGTAAGTTTTGTCTCCCTCCAATTGAGACGAAGAATTTAAATGACAGATATACTACATTGCATAGAATCAAACCATGACATCAAAGTTTTTACAAAGAAAGGAGTATACAATTTTGTGTTATCTATTCAATCAAACACATTTACAGAAGCTCAACGATGTAACATTAAATAAAACAAAAGGCAAAAATAAATCAATAGAGTATTAGAGCTATGGTGTTACACAGTCTTCGAGATTGTGTGGATAATATTTTTCCGAAAGTCAGGTGGTATAACGCTAGACTCTACACACCAATTCAATAATCGTTTTGTTATCACTTCCCCAACGTTTTCAGAAGTTCCTGTGGATTTTTATCTATCCCTTCTGCCTTATTTGACCTTAAGTCACCCAAAGCTCTTTTAAATTCAGACTCTGATACTGGATTACTTATCTCTTCCCTGTCAACTCCTTTTTCTTCTTTTATGGCGTCATAGGGCAAGTCATCCCCCTCACAGAGGCATTCAGAGTATTCTTTCCACGTATCTGAATTCTTACTGTTGCCGCCCTTACTTTTAATTTCACCGGAGGTTGTTTTGACGTTCATATATGCTGAGTCAGTCCTTCCGACAATAATGTCTTTTTCAATTTCTTCACATTTTTCTTGCAGCCATTTCGCCTTAGCTTCTTTGCACTTCCTATTTGTTTTATTCTTCTTCTACTTGTATTTCTGTATTCCTGAATTTTTCTTAAAATGTTTGTACTTCCTTCTTTCATCGATCAACTGAAGTATTTCTTATGTTACCCATGGTTTGTTCGCAGTTACCTCCTTAGTACCTACATCTTTCTTTTCAACTTCTGTTATTTTCAGAGCTGTCCATTCCTTTCCAACTGTGCTGCCCAGGGAGTTATTCCTTATTGCAGTATCTAAACCACAGAGAACTTTAGGAGTATCTTTTCATTCGTCAGTACTTCTGTATCCCCTTCAGCCTACTCTTCATCACTACTGCGTTGTGATCTGAGTTGATACCTCATCCTGGGTACATCTTAAATCTAATATCTGATTCCGGAATCTCTACCTCACCATGACATAATCCAACTGAAACCTTCCCGTATCTCATGGGCTTTTCCAAATATACCTCCTCATATTGCGATTCCTGAACGTCGCGGCTATTATTAGCTGAAATGTATTTCAGAACACTCAATTAATATTTCTCCTCTCCCATTCCTAGTACCAAGCCCATATTCTCTCGTAATCTTTTTTTCTACTCCTTTCCCTACAACCGCGTTCCAGTCCTCCATGATTAGATTTTCATCTCCCTTTACGTACTGAATTACCCGTTCAGTATCGTCATATACTTTCTCTACCTCTTCATCTTCAGCTTGCAACGTCGGTATGTGTACCTGGTTTGGTTTACAGCCGATTCCGATGAGAACAACCTTATTACTGAACTGTTCACAATAACGCACTCTCTGCCCTACCTTCCTGTTCATAACGAATCCTACTACCGTTATATTATTTTATGCTGTCGCTGATATTATCCTATACTCAAGTGACCAGAAACCCTTGTTTTCCTCCCATTTCACTTCACTGACACCCCCCCCCCCCCCCCCCCACACTGTATCTAAATTGAGACTTAGAATTTTCCTTTTCAGATTTCCAGCTTCCCTAGCACGTTCAGACTCTGTCATTCCATGTCCCGACTTTTAGAACGCTATCCTTTCGTTAGTTACTCATTCATTTCTCATGGTCACCTCCCCTTTGGCAGTCCCCTCGCGGAAGTACTAATGGGGGACTATTCCGTAATCTTTTGCCAATGGAGAGACCATCAGGACAATTCTGCAGTTCCGGTTCAGATATCCTGTGTATACACATTATGTACCTTTAACGCAGTGGTACCACTTTACTCTGCATTCTCATGCCGTTGATCATTGCTGATTCTTCCTCCTTTAGGAGCAGTTTCCCAGCCCAAAGAAAAGAGAGGCCCTGGAAACCTGTGTCCGCTCCTCTGCCGTCTTTGACAAGGCCCTTTATCAAGTAGAGAAGAATGGTGCAATTCCATTTCGAGACGTCGAACTATACAGGACAACAGAGGGCGCGCTGGGACACAGAGTATATCGCAAGCCTACACATACTGACAGGTATCTGCAAGCCCAATCCAACCACTACCCAGCACAGAAGAACTCGGTCATCCGTTCTTTGGCAATCCGTGCACAGTGCCTAAGTGACGCTGAAAACATAACACCTGAGCTTAAAAGGCATCGTACAACGTTTCTAGTCAATGGATACAGCCATAATTCGATCCAAACAGCCTTGTCGACGAATACAAGTAAGAAAAATAAGCAAGAAATAGACAAACTGCAGCCAACAGTGCGCTTACCTTATGTGAAAAATGTTACTGACCAAATAGGCAAACGTCTTCGTCGGGTTGGGGTGCAGCCTGTATTCTGTAGTGGTCGCAGGATCCAGAACGTGCTAGGCTCCACTAAGGACAAGGTGGATGCATTACACATTGGAGGCGAGTACAGGGTGGAATGCGAATGTGAAGAGGCATAAATCGGCGAGACTGGAATGTCAATAGCAACACGCATTTGGGAACGGTTCAAATGGCTCTGAGCACTACGGGATTCAACTTATGAGGTCATCAGTCCCCTAGAACTTAGAACTACTTAAACCAAATTAACCTAAGGACATCACACACATCCATGCCCGAGGCAGGATTCGAACCTGCGACCGTAGCAGCATTTGGGAACACGAGCGCTATATTCGTCTAGGGCAACACAACATCAGCAAGATTGCGGAAAAGAAATAAAATTCAGCGAAGCCTGTGTGTTGGCCAAGCAGCCACTTATGACTAAACGCAAAATCAGAGAGTCCATCGAAATACTTAAACACCCTAACAACATGAATAGAGAGGATAGACTCAGGCTTGCCTCATCTTGGCTGCCAGCAGTCAGAGACCAACAGACCGCACTGTCAACAAGAGGCACGAGCACTATCGGCCAGTAACTGCCGCCGCGCGGCCGACGTCCAGCAGTTGGTTAACAGGAGCCAACTTCTCATTCGACGGTGACCACCAATCATGGCACATAACACAAGAGCAAATAGACAGCAGAGGTTACGCTCTCCCTCCACCGCTAAATTGAACAATGAAACGACTGCATCAAACCAGTCTCAGGACTGAAGACCACAACAACAACATCTTTTTAAAATTATGACGTAGTGGCACGCGCAGTGAACAGTAACAACAAAATATAAGGGACACGCACCAGCAGACCCAGAAGAAGACGTTGGTTTTTCTCCATCAGCAGTAGTTTTAAACATTATGAAGCGGTACAATACCCAGAAAACTTTTATGTCGACTGACTCTGGTCGCGGAAGCCTACGCAATTATAGTAGACGCATTTGAAACCTGCTTGGTAGGTAGTCAGAGAGTGCACAGGATAAGGTTAAGGTTGTGGATGGGGCTGTAAACAGTTACTGTGAGTCGCACAATCAAACACACAACATTATTTTTCTAATAACCACTTATTTACACATTGGCTTAAGAAATCACAATTAAACAATGCAGCCGAAGGCCTAGTTAATGAAAAATTTAAATGCTTTCTGGGCTGAAGGCCACATGCTGAATATAGAACAGCTTAAGGCCTGGATAATAATAAGGATTTCCAATGGGCAAAATCCCCATTTTTTAAAAAACATTAGTTTAAGCAATAATCTTCAAAGTTTTAATTTAAGACGCCTGAAGGCCTTATCTTAACAAAAAAGAAACTAAATTAATAAACGGTAGAAGGCCTCGGACAGTACTTGAGACTAAAAGAAAATCACAATCTAAAACACCAGAACAGTGGTGCTGAGAAGTGCTCCAAGGGTCGGCCTGAGGAGGTGACTCTAACATAATTTTATGTGAGACAGGCAGCCAAGCGTAATACTAAACAATCGGATGACAACCCGACCCAGGGACGGCTGAAAGGGCCGACCAACAACCTAATCAATTTCCTTCTGCCCGACCAGCAGCACGACCACAGAAAAATCAGCAACGACGAAGATACCAGCAGCACTACATCTTGAAAATTGGCATCTAAACACAGTCAAGACACAATAACCACTCAAAATATGAACGAAGCCAAAGGCTGTTGAACTACAGGCTGTGCCAGACAGCATCAACATGGTGAGGAAAACACACTGCCGGAAAACTACGTCAACGACCAGGGCAGGTAACTGGAACGTTAATGGCCACAAGGCAGAAGATACCGCTGGTGCACTTCACTAATAACTATCAATCAATTCAACAGTTAAACACCATACAGCTGCAAATTTTCGCCGACTCCAACACACCATACATTGCTGCTTGCGGGAATGGCCCAGAAAGCAACAACCGGCAATGAACAAAGAGATGTCACAGCAGTTGAGGTTTCATAACAGGTTAACTGATCACTCAACTTCAGTGTCCAGGTTCGGTGGGCGATGAACTTTGTAGCTCTCACAGCTAGTGCCTCACAAATCCGACCCCGCGTGCACGCTGCCAGCGGCTCCGGCCTGACCTCACACTGCGGAGACTTCCTTGCTGCTCTGTCCCTACCGATTTTTACAATCCAGCACGCAGACAGCATTAAAATTACTGCTCAATCCAAATGACACAAGCTACACACAGTTCCATGAAACACTTCTACAAACAACTCGAACAATACTAAAACCAGTGACTGTGGAATAACAAGGACGAATCACAAGTAGACACACACAGAGAACCCAGAAGCGGTCGGCGATCAAATACACGTCGTCCAATGAGACGACCAACCGAACGACCCACCAAGATCGTCCCCACTCAAGTCATGTGTGTCGGCAATGGTTGGGCGATTCATGGCTGTCTGGACCTCACTACTGCTCAATCCCGACTCCCTTCAGACGCACGACAACCTGGAGACACTGGCTCGGACCGAACAATGCAGAGGGAACACCGGCCCATTGGCCAACCGACATCTCTGCACAAGGAAGGAACCAGTCCAAGTCCTGCAAGATGAAGGGGCCCAGAAGTGGTCAGAATACCAAATATACGTTGCCTAATGAGACGATCGACCGAACGACCAACCAACGATCGTCCCTCCTCAAGTCTCCTTCTGTCGGACAGTACATGTGTGTCGCCACCAGTGGGGCGAGTACTCGCTGTGCAGACCTCACTGGAGGTCCATCCCGACTGAACTCACCGCTCACCATGACCCAGAAATACTAGCGGTCGCTCCAAAGATAGTACAACACTGCTCTTATCGATAGCACTGCTGCTGCCACTCACAGGCAGGCAGGCAAGCAACTTAGTGACGCCAGTAAATCGAATAAGAAATGGGACAGCAGTACCGCAAATACAAGATGTCAAGTAATAAACGACACGAACTCGAGTCGCGCATGACTCAGTGTTATTTAGTTTAGACAATGAAGGACTGTGTGGGTGACTATGGATGCTATGGCCCTTGAACATTTACCGCCCTCAGCCCTCCACTCCACAGCCATGTGTGCTGCTTCTTTCTCTCCCTTTTTATTGTTTAGTTTAAACTGACGCATTTCATGCCATATCTAACAACTAAAATTCCACATTTACTTCTTATTCTCAATGATTGCTTATATGATTATATGAGTAGTTGGTAATCCTAGTGAACGCATGTTGAACAGAGGTCCCAGCATAAGGGGGGGGGGGGGTAGAGAACTAGTTTCGGGCCATTAAGGAACCACACTCTACTCAATAAACACATGCTGGCACTACGAAGGGAGGAGGGTAGGCCAGTTAAAAGCAAAGGGGCCGATCTATTGCGTGTGGACTGAGCTTTGCCTGACAACCACCATCTGTGTTTGCATCCTAAATGACGGAAAGTTATTATGTAATGCAAGACTTTTTTTAATGTAGTGTATCCTCTGTGCCATGCAGGCGTGTCGCGTGATAGCAGCGACAGGTCATACAGTATCGTAATGCAGTGCACCGAGCAGGAACCTCGTATTCTGGGAACCGCCGGGTATGGGAGGCTTCAGAGATAAAATCTGTAAGGTGAAGTGAGACCATCAGGCTCTTTTGTGCTTGAGAGCTTGGCACCCACAGCTGTTAGGCTTGTGTCAGATTAATTCAATTTTTGTTGACACTACTAATAAACTTAAGAGCAACTACCATTGGCTCGGGCCTTATTGGCTGAAACGCGAAATAGGAGAGAAAGTGGGAATGAGAGGTTCCCTGTTTCTGAATGCCAGCACTAGGAACCCCACCGAATGGTTAATTATATTACAACTGAGTATGGAAGAGATACTGCTGTCTTATTAGAATGCATCTGATTGGTCGGCACTGTCATTGTCGATCAAAATCATGTATATGGCTCATTCTCGCAAAGAAAGAGGAAAAATTTTGCTTATTCTGGGAACGGTCTGTAGAATGACTTCCATCTCAGACTCGACAGATGACGCTTCAGGAAGAATGGGACTTTGATTCTGGGCTCCTTGGCAGAGCAGCCTTTGTTGCAGTCACATGACAGAATTTTGCAGCCGCCACGGCAGCCACTTGCAGGAACCAGTAACGCTAAGTACGGTGAGCAATGGCAGCGTTCACAGACGGAGTTGTAGGAGAAACACGAAGACTTCGGGTTGGCAATAACACTTTCAATTTTTAATTCATGTACGTTTATTAGAAATCACGAGCTCAGCATGTGCTCAATCAAGATAATGGGTGCATGCATGATTCTATCTGTAGTTCCTTCCTTCCTTCTCGATTAACTGTTGGGAATCACTGGGAGACTTACATGAACTTGTTTTACCAAATGTTGTGTTTAAAGTATTCATCCCAGGCTCATTATCTGATCTTTGCCAAATTTTGATATTTTAATTCCTTTGTAATCTGTGGTAATACTTAACGCACATAACATTTTCCTGTCGTTGGGCAATGGTGTTTTATCAGAAGTCTACAGGGACTTGTAATAAATTCCTTCATTCAGCAGTTTGTTTAACACCCTATTTTTTCATCTTCTGAGTTATAGCACCCATGTTTCATGTATGCTAGTCACCCCATTTAATAATTTCAGTTCATTAAGTTATCTCATCTGCAAGACCTGTATTTAATTTCTCGTGGTCCTGTAGGGCACGACTTGTTTATCGGTAAGATCACCCGGCACAGGTTAGTCTGACATCCACAGGCGTATGTAGATTTCTCAGCTGTAACCTCACAAAGGCATGAAATTTGTACGCAGCCCCTGTTGGTTTGGTTCTTTTTATGACGTTCCTTTCTGCCATTATGTCACATTCCACATCGACACATCATCTTGTGCTGTGACTTGCAGGAGCACATCCATTCACTGTCATGACTGACTTCAGCAATGGATGGTTATATAACCACCTGGTATAAGTGCTGTACCATCTACAGCTCTTTTAAGTGTGTGACTAATATTTTTCCAGTGTGTTGTTTATATGCTGTGACATACTCAAATACGCAACAAAGATGCATAAAAGTGTTTCCATATGCAATGGATTAGAATTGGGACGTGGGCAGAAAAGGTCAAACAAGTGAGAAAGGTAGGCTGTAGACTTTATTATTAACCACCATTTACACAATTTGCTCGATAAGATCAATGGAGATGTAGACAACATGCTGTACAGCGCCAGATTTGCACCTGGTGGCCAAATGTAGAATTAGTTTTTTTCCAGCTACATCAGTTCCATATCAGCGCATTGGCATATCTACCAAATTTCCGTGCCCTACGAAAATTACAGCCCACACTGGACCTCCATTAGCAGCTGCACTCTAATTACAACCACCTGGTATTTGACATGGCACTAGGAGGCGTAGTGATGTTGGGTTCCTAGCAGAGATAGGCAATCCGCTCCTGAACTAATTCAAAGAGTCAGATCATTTTAAGGAGTGGGTGATGGGTGATTCAGAAAAAATGAATGGTAGCTCATCTGATTTCAAAATGCGTCTCTCGTGGCTGAAATGAGCAGAATGAAAATTCTCCAATAGGGTGCTGCAACGGCGCCCCACTCCACATCCTTAAGAAAACGTTTCCCAAGCTACAAAAAAATGTGTTATTGACCATGTGCACATGCGGATTTGCGTAGCTTCTTAGTATGTGAAGTTTTTCTCATCCATAAAAACAACACAAAAAAGCTGTCCTTTTTTCCATTAATTGGCTGTCAGGCCATACTCATTCAGCTATCTCAATAGTAATGCCAGTTATGATAGTACAAACGTAAGAGCAACACAACACTCAATCTCGGAGTGGAAAAACAAATTCTAACCAGCCAAGAATTGAATCCCAGTCCCTTCACTTCCCAAGCTGCTGCGCTGACCGTGCAGCTACTAAGGTGAACGACATATTCGTTCTTTACAGCGGGTACATTAAGGAAGAAATGACTTCCAATACCATGTGTCTGCACTTCATTTGAAAAGAAAACCTCAGATTTAAAAAGCTCAATAAGAGTTTGCATACTTTTCAGTGAGTTGTTACTTCTTGTCTTTTGACTTAGCATTGCACTCGGAAAGTGTTGTCCTCTGTCATATAAGCTCCGGTCTTCAGCCATCGCGCGGTAGGAGTGTATCGCAAGACGACCCAGGCAGCACTCCCCTCCCAACAGCTCGGTGCTCCCACCACTCTCACCAATCAGACCATAAGCCGTCCACTAGCCCACTATTCTCCACCGCCTTCAGCAATCGGATCATAAGGTACCTCACTAGCTCTCTGCTCCCCACCATTCTCAAGGATCGGAACACAAGGTAGCTCACTAGCTCACTTGTCCCCACTGCTCTTAGGGACCGAACTGCAAGGTAGCTCGCTGCTCCGCACCGTTCTCATGGATGGGGTCGCATGAACAGATCAGATGGCTATTTGAGGCGTTACTTTGTTCTCTGTGCTCTTGGCACAGTGATACAGCTTGCAACTTGCCTTCCTGACTGAAGACCTCTCCATCTGAGTTCAGGCTTTTTTTATAAAAATTATTTTAATGTACTCTATATAATAGTCCATGCACACAGATTGTCTCAGGAAGAATGGTCAATATTGAGGTATATGACAGGAACGATCATCTGAAGCAAAAAACTAAACATGAGCATATGCACTATTCCAAAGTGTTTCTGAGATGGAATACATTTAAAGTTACTTATGTACAGTTTTTTTTTTTTTTTTTTTTTTTTTTTTTGTGAATAACTCGAAACCTGCAGCCTGTAGCGAAACCGTGTTGCAGTGCAAAATTAAACTACATTAAATTTCGTATAAAAAGATACTATTCATTCTTCCTCTAGGACTTATAGTTTGCGCAAAGAGAGCGAGAAAATAATAAAAATCTTGTGCGACGTGCATGCGCTGAGATGTGTTGTAAGCCAGTTTGAGGTAGTTTCCTGAATTGGTAGCCCACATGTTCTATATCAAATTATTCGTCTCGATTTCGTCTGCAGTACTATGGCACATTGTAAACAATGACAATGCACTGAATAATGAATAAAATAAATAACAATGTGCATTAAATACGTTCTGTCTCGGAAACCATTCAGAATAGAGAATATGTCTACATGAAGTTTTATGTTTCAAATGATCGTTCCTGTCATCTCTTTATATTGATCATTCGTCCTGAGACAACCTGTATGTTATGTTTAATTTTTTAATTATTCATTTAACCTGGACAGATTAATGCCTTCAGGGCCCCTCTTACATCAGACCAGAGTTTTGTATGCAATTACAAAACTTATTAAAATCACAGTTACTTAAGAAAATCATAGTATTTTTAGTTTGATATCTCCTCTTCTTCTCTCTGCATGTATTATGTATTTGGTTGTTACGCCCTCTTGGTTGAAACTGTTGATTTTCCTCGGTCTTTCTATCATGTCTTCTGCCCAGGATAATAATATCATCAATATTGTACCCAGCGACTCTTCTTATCATTCGGATCTCTAGTGCTTGTATTTTGATGGGAAAGAGTTTTCTGCTGTGTTGTCCAGGCAAGAGCTTCAAGGTCTAGGGAACAGTTGTTATTGTGAGCAGTAGTGGGTCAACAATAAGCTTGATTATTTGAACTATGACGCCGTCCTGTTCAGTAAATGCCGATCTGAAGGATTTTTCGACGGCGTTGTCACCTCAAGACTCTGTGGAATAGTCCGAAGTCTATATTTTGTTTTCGGTTCAGTGACGATAATCACTTATTTAACGTACTGGTGTAGTTCTTTGGATAGGACAAAGGGATCAGCTGCAGCTTCTACTTTGCCTATATGCTTTAGATCACACAAGCTTTTCCAAGAGCATCTGGTCTTTGTATTTTAGATTAATGTATTGGCATGCCTTAGTTATAATTTTTCTCAGAGTGATTGACTCTGCTTTTCAATGGTAGGAGGTCATTTGTAAGTCCGATGTGCAGTGTCTCCGAGATTCATGAACTGTTTTAGCTCTTCTGTTCATCGAGGTGTAGATTTTCCCTTCTGGTCTCCAGTATTTGGGGGAGCATATTTATTGCTTAATCAAGGTAGTTTGGTAGTAAGTCCATGAAGTTTGTCTTTCAAATCCAGGAATGGAATGGAAGTCGTCCTCCAAATTATCTCTTTCACCTCCAATGCAAATTGAAGTACACTGATACACTTAAATTCTCTGTATGTTGTCATTCACAGTTTATGCCTAGGATATTTTAGATATTAAGTCATGATTATGATGTTTTGAGCTCATTCCAGGTACGAATTTCTTTGGTTGTGGATTTCGCGGCAACTATATGTATGAGAGTGTGTCTATAGACTGCATTAAGGGTAGGTGCAAGCCGAAATTCTGTTACATTTGAAGAAGAAACTACATACGTGAATTTCAAAGTGAATGGGCAGAATATCTACTTGTTAGTAGCATTATTTCTATGCTCCTAAGGAGAATAGAATTTTGGAAGGTCAGTTCTGAAACTGACTAACCCGCCTACTTTCGGAGGATTGTAGAAGACGTAGATAGGCAAATTTTGTTACGGGATTTGATATTTACGAAGGCATATCCAACTTGTTTGTCTTCATTGCGGATTTGATGTGAGTAGCACGGTCGGTAATAAGTCAAAGCGTTCCTAGGCCGCTACTTCAGCTCCTCATACGTTATTTCTTTTGTATCTTAGCGCAATGGAATCTATGTTTACGGAACTGGAGAGCATGCTTGGCTTGAGCCAGCTGTCAGCGTTCGTTACAAGAAAGACATGGATGTCTATATTCTGAAATATATGACAAAGTTCGTCGAAATGAATTGAAAATGATGGCCAGCTTTGTTCTACAGTAACAATACAGACACACTGGTAGAACCTGTGGCTGCATTAGTAGACAAGTTCGCAGCTCCTAAATTACAGGCTTTACAGTTCATTTGCACTGCTTTTTCCAGCCTTTAACCGCACCATTATCCTGAAATCTCTTGTTCACGCGCCATGTAACCCAAGTTTCGATATCACATTACTCAAAATTTTTAACTTTCATCAGTGAATCCTCGCATATTGTCAAACTTGTCTTCGCGAGTTCCTTAATCACTATGACTGTTTCAGGTCTTTCCGTATTTGATACAGACTTCACGATGTGGATCTACGTTCCGCACATCATAACGTCCTACATTCTACTCTATAACTTCTGATTATAGAATGTGCTGCATGTATATTTGTTTTCACTTTAAGTTTCTACGATTTAAAATGTCGATGTTAACAGTAAATATTTTAATTTTTCTAGTGTACTTTTCAGTGCTGCACAACAATGTCAACCACAATGCCTTCGACTAAAAGAATTACGAGAGGTGTCCGGTACCATTTTACCAAAATTGGAGAAAAGCGAAAATGCAGCAGATAATTTTCATGGCTTCTGGCTCTTCATCAAACCTGAAGGGACATCTAAAATCGAAGTATCCTACAGTACCTCTGGAACGATGTGAGTCAGGAAGCAGGTCAAGATCGCCAGCCATCAATCGATACAGGACATCGAGCCATCATTTCTCGTGAACCTTCCTCATTGACGCCTGCTTCCACCTAGGGTGAAGGTGTCCTGTCAGAATGGCAAATTGGGCCTTAAGCTGTATCCAGCCCATCAGTGCCGTCAGGTTCTGGACCAAGTCCTAATCTATTTCCTTTTGTGTTGCCCTCACCCCCAACAGCTTTTAATTTACAACAACCAATGAGCTAATATTTTGATGCTATCAAGTCGCACGCATTACATAAAAGTGTGGCATTAAATGTACAGCCTTTAAAAATGATTTAATGATTTGCGGAGAGTACTATCCTTCCTCTATAGTTGAAGACACAGAATTTAAGAAAAATTATATATACTCTGCCCAAATTTTAATTTACCAAGTCGAAAAACGTTGTCAAACTCTCTAATTCCTAGTTTATACCGTGAGTACTTTGATAAAATAAATAATGATTTGACCACGGCAAAGGCAGTCTGTCTTACGGCTGATGCGTGGACGAGTGTAAATAGCATCAGTTCTCACTGTACATTACATTGATAAGAAGAGTGAACTAAAGTCATACATTTTACAGTGCTCACAATAAGAAGACAGACGCACGGCCGAAAACATATCAAACTGGGTAAAGTCTGCTATTGCTAAATACAATATCGACTTTAAAATCACCTACATAATAAGTTTCTCAGACATCCACATATCTCATGCTTTGCATATCCTTTAAACCTCCCTGTGCAACACGCAATTTAGAAGTCCATACAGAAAACCAATGATGTGGTCAAAACTTGTTGAAATGCAAGAAAATTTAAAAAATTACCAATTGAAACTGAAACATGTGTCCCAAACAGATGCAACTCTACTTATGAAATGTTGCAAAGATATGCTTTAAATAAAGATTCTATAATTTGTTGCCTCGCTATTTTAGGTGGAACAACGATCACCTTAAACTTAAAAGATACAGACTGGGAGAGACTTTATAGATTTTGAAAGTTTTCGGTGAGGTAACAAACAAGGCGTCCTCAGAGAAAACAGTCTCACATTCAAAAATTAAAATCTTGCCAAGATTAATGGAATGGCAACTGAAATCTTTTAAAGACAAAAATAAAGAATGTCCTCAAGAAGTAGAGTCAATGGTTCGTAACTTAATTAAAGGGTTATCAGAGGGGTTTGGGGTTATCTCGAGGAACGAATTGATTGCTCAGACAAAATTACTGGACCTCCGATTCAAATGGAAAGGATTTTCAGCAGACAAAACATTTCAGGATGGCTGGAACTTCAACCTGGGAGGAATTTGGTGAAACTATTGGGTCGGCTTCAAGTCACGACGCGGGAAGTGCGGCAATTGTCGACTTGGACAAATATATAGCGGAGGGATACTTGCATAGAAACAGCGATCCCTTGAACTAGTGGGAAACAAGGAAACTGCTGTGGCCAACGCTGTATCAATTTGGTTTTAAAAGTGTTATGTATCACAGCAACACCAGTGCCCTGTGAACGAATATTTTCAAAAACAGGACAAATATGCGCTGAGAAGAGAAAGAGACACACATCGACTAAAATGGGTCAGATGTTTATTTATAAATGACAATGTTGGTTAGGTTTTCCTTTTGGGGTACATATATGGTAAAATTGACTGTAAATGACGACTGCAGACACACTTTAATTAGAGTTCTGTTATAATTTTTATACTATATCTTTGCAATAAAAATATCGAAATATAAAAAGAATCAGTCTTCACTCTTAAAATTTTTGCATTTGATAAAAAATATTTAGGATTTTGTAGTAATATTTTTTACAGCAGATGATATTTAAAACTTTTTTATATCAAATTTAATAGGGACATAACACAGAATTATTACTTCTCTTTATTTGTTCTTTCAAAATACGAGCAAACCAGATATAAATACAGGTTTAGTGACCTGAATTAAAAAGGCAATGTGACTTCCTTTTACTTATTTTGTGAGTGAGTGATAAGTCATGATAAAGAACTACTTCATTCCAGTGACTTACCAGTACTGATCCAATCTCTGAAAAGAACAATTTTCCCCATGTCTAGTTCCTAGCCCTGACCGCCTTTTATCAAATGGTTCAAATGGCTCTGAGCACTATGGGACTCAACTTCTGAGGTCATTAGTCCCCTAGAACTTAGAACTAGTTAAACCTAACCAACCTAAGGACATCACACACATCCATGCCCGAGGCAGGATTCGAACCTGCGACCGTAGCGGTCTCGCCTTTTATCCATGGGAAAGATGCCTGGTACTCATTTTGGCGGCAGGTTGAGGGGTCCTGGGATCATCTAGAGGGAATGGAACGAGGATAAATACCCGCTACCACCGAGGAATGAACTCACGACCTCCAGGGCCGGAGCCTAGTGCTATACCACGACGGTCACAGAAGAATGTCACGCGAACTTAAAAGAAATTCAGCAGGAAATGACATTTTCAATGTTTGTGAGTACTGACCAAGTCTAAAGGCGCCTAAGCAGAGGAAGATTTTTTTGTAGTCCGGTGGTATTCCTGGCGCTCGTTATCAATTTGGACGGGGAGGGCAGCGGACCACAACAAGACGACGCCGGCGCGGCGTCCCCCGCGCCGCTTCCCTGAAGGCCGCGTTCCCAGAAGGCGCGCTGAATGCATTGGCAGCTCATTGAGGACTATTAATCTCGGCGCTAAGCGTCCGTGCAACAGGTGGCGCGTCATTAGTCACAGTCAGCGGCCGGTAATTGAATTTCTGGCCGGCCGCGCCACGGTGGACGACCGGGGACGACGCTCATTACCGCCTTTGTGGGCTCCGCTGCGCCGGGGGGCGCTTTCCTGGACCTCCTGCGATAGGAGCGGTCGGGCGCCGGGCGCTGGAACGTGCGCGTTCCGAGGCAGTTCGCGTCATCCCATCCCCTCGCTGACGTCACGTTGCCCGACTGTTTCCACGCCAGCGAAAACATTTTGCTGTGTTGTAACTTCCCGGCAAGTTAAAACTGCATACTGAATCGTGTCTCCAAACTGCAACCTTCCTCTTTCGCTGATAAACACTCTGAGTTATCCAGCCAAGAGCCGCGACTGCCAATGTTACGAGAGGCGTTCAGTAAGTAATGCAACACTTTTTTTCTCGGCCAGTATCGGTTGAAAAAATGCCGAATGGGACATCGTGGAATACTCCCGCTTCAGCTTTTGTAGTTTCATGAAGTTCCCAAAAGTGGTGGCGCCATATGTAGATGTGTTGCAAGCACAGCATTGAGTTTCTTTTGACCGAAAACCAGAGCATCGCAGGTACTGTCAGGTACTTGCAGAATGTCTACACAGACTTCGCAGTGACCAAAAGCACGGCAAATCGTTGGGTGAGGCGTCTCTCATCATCGCAACAAGGTCGCACATACCTGTTGGATCTCCCACATGCTGGCCTACAGCACAAAGCTGTTAGTTCTGCAATGTTGAAACGTGCAAACACTTTCATTCGAAGTGACTAGTGGCTCAGAAACGAACACCTCGCTGCGTAACTGGACGTCTCTGTTGGTAGTTTAAAGGATGGGGGCCCTCCACGCCCACACCAACGTGGTGACCAAACCAAAAGTTCTACTGTCACCTCTGTATAACATGTTAGTTTTCAAATCTTGAGTCACAGGACGCGGGCTGTGATGTTGTCCATGCGTCTGGGTAGGAGTACTGATTGACATGGTCCATCAGGAGACAGAAAGTGGATTAAAGCGATCGAAAGGTAGCGGTTTGTAAGGGCAGAGGGGTGGGGGCTGGCTCTGAGCACTATGGGACTTAACATCTATGGTCATCAGTCCCCTAGAACTTAGAACTACTTAAACCTAACTAACCTAAGGACAGCACACAACACCCAGTCATCACAAGGCAGAGAAAATAAGGGTGGGGGTGGGGGTGGGGGGGAAACCTCTGCGACAGTAGGACTGGTAGTAGGGGCAGTAGCGGCTTGCTAGCTGCGACAGTGCATGCAAGGTGTGGTTATGTTAGTGCGAGGTATCGTGCATCGTTACCTTTGTCGTTGCGGGTGCTCGTTGTAGGGCTTGCTGCAGCTGCTGCGTCCCTGTAACAATTCGTGGTCGTCATACATTAGTGGGCGATCGGTCATAGGTCAGCTCACAGTGTAGGGGGTGTATGTGGCTGGTTTGCGTGCTGTGTACAGTACGGTTCCCCTGCGATTGCCTGTTTTTCGGCGGGTCGGGTGGTAGTGCCGTCACACTCGTCCACCAGTTGGGGTACTCAAATGTGTGCGTCGGCTGGATGCCTCGCCGCCTAACAGAAGACCATGAAGATCAACGACTGACCTTCTGTGAGGGACTGCTTCCGACCAACGAGGCTGACTGTGACAATTTTTTGTCAAACATTGTCACAGGTGACGAAACACGAGTTCAGCACTTCGAACCGGAAAGAAAACGGCAATCCATGAATGGAGGCACACCATCTCACTTCCAAAGAAAAAGTTTAAAGCTACACCCTCAGCCAGTAAAGTCATGGTGACGTTCTTCTGGGTCTTTTAAGGGGTTATTCTGTTTGATGTTCTCCTTCATGGAGCAACGATCAATTCTGAAGCATGTGCTACCCTCAGCAAACTGAAGAAACGACTTCAGCGTGTTTGTCGCCACAAAAATACAAATGAACGTCCCCAGGTCCATGAAAACACAAGCCCCCAAACAAGTCTGTTCACCCGAGATGAGCTCGAAAAACTTCGTTGACTGTTCTTCTTCATCCGCCCTATAGCATGGATCTCACATCTGCCGATTTTCGTCTGTTCGGTCCAATGGAGGATGCACTGCCCGGGAAGCAATACGTGAATGATGGGGAGGTTAATGATGCAGCAAGGCGTTGGCTCCGATGTCGTCCAGTAGAGTGGTACCATGTGGGCATACAGGTCCTCACAGTAAGGTGGCGTAAGGCTGTCGATGGACGGAAATTGTGTTGAAAAAAAAAAGTTTCTTTAATTACTTAATGAACATCCTTCGTACTCCCGTTGATGCGTAACCTACGAAAAGCCGCATGCAGTTATTCTCACCCAGCGAGTGACTGTTTAAAGAGTGTGTTAATGCACTACGGCAGCAAGTGTCACAATGTGAAAGTTCGAATGTGTGTGAAATCTTATGGGACGTAACTGCTAAGCTCATCAGTCCCTAACCTTACAGACTAATTAACCTAAATTATCCTAAGGACAAACACACACACCCATGCCCGAGGGAGGACTCGAACCTCCACCGGGACCAGCCGCACAGTTCATGACTGCAGCGCCCCAGACCGCTCGGCTAATCCCGCGCGACAGCTGTCCTTACGTCACACAGTGAGGTACTAGGGACACAAACATTAGACTCTCCTCTAAGTTTAGCTCCGCGTCCACTTTGAAACACAGACACTGGAGCCATTAACTTGGTATAAGCTGGCGGCAGCCGCTGCAAATAGTGATGGCAGGTATGAACACACACACATCAGACGGCGGGAACAACACCCAGACCGGAGAAACTAGCTCGAGGGGGGAGACAATGCCGCGACGACCAATCATGGAGAGAAAACCAACAGAAACTATTGATGATATTCTCGCAGACTTCCAGCTGAATTAAAACAAAAAAGGGTATCCTCAACAATCACGACACCTGTTAGACGAAAATTTGGTCACTTGCTCTAGGTCAGACTAAGCTCGCAGGTAACAACGAGGAATTAAGATTGGAAAACGAAAGACTAAAAAGGAACGTGCGGTCGCCAATCCTCGTGCTGCATCATTCAGAGTTGCCGAAGTAGAAGCGGAAATCAGGTCACTCAAGGAACAGAATTACAAACTCCGAACGGAAATGCCAAGCGTCCCAACGTGTGCTGCTGTAGCTTCTGTTCCTAGTGTCACGAAACCGAAAAACGAAATGGTTTTTAAAATTGAGAAAGTAAAGACAAACTAAACAAGTGATATGTTTTTTAAGCTAGCGAACAATCAGGACACAATTGCGGTACGACATACACTCCTGGAAATGGAAAAAAGAACACATTGACACCGGTGTGTCAGACCCACCATACTTGCTCCGGACACTGCGAGAGGGCTGTACAAGCAATGATCACACGCACGGCACAGCGGACACACCAGGAACCGCGGTGTTGGCCGTCGAATGGCGCTAGCTGCGCAGCATTTGTGCACCGCCGCCGTCAGTGTCAGCCACTTTGCCGTGGCATACGGAGCTCCATCGCAGTCTTTAACACTGATAGCATGCCGCGACAGCGTGGACGTGAACCGTATGTGCAGTTGACGGACTTTGAGCGAGGGCGTATAGTGGGCATGCGGGAGGCCGGGTGGACGTACCGCCGAATTGCTCAACACGTGGGGCGTGAGGTCTCCACAGTACATCGATGTTGTCGCCAGTAGTCGGCGGAAGGTGCACGTGCCCGTCGACCTGGGACCGGACCGCAGCGACGCACGGATGCACGCCAAGACCGTAGGATCCTACGCAGTGCCGTAGGGGACCGCACCGCCACTTCCCAGCAAATTAGGGACACTGTTGCTCCTGGGGTATCGGCGAGGACCATTCGCAACCGTCTCCATGAAGCTGGGCTACGGTTCCGCACACCGTTAGGCCGTCTTCCGCTCACGCCCCAACATCGTGCAGCCCGCCTCCAGTGGTGTCGCGACAGGCGTGAATGGAGGGAAGAATGGAGATGTGTCGTCTTCAGCGATGAGAGTCGCTTCTGCCTTGGTGCCAATGATGGTCGTATGCGTGTTTGGCGCCGTGCAGGTGAGCGCCACAATCAGGACTGCATACGACCGAGGCACACAGGGCCAACACCCGGCATCATGGTGTGGGGAGCGATCTCCTACACTGGCCGTACACCACTGGTGATCGTCGAGGGGACACTGAATAGTACACGGTACATCCAAACCGTCATCGAACCCATCGTTCTACCATTCCTAGACCGGCAAGGGAACTTGCTGTTCCAACAGGACAATGCACGTCCGCATGTATCCCGTGGCACCCAACGTGCTCTAGAAGGTGTAAGTCAACTACCCTGGCCAGCAAGATCTCCGGATCTGTCCCCCATTGAGCATGTTTGGGACTGGATGAAGCGTCGTCTCACGCGGTCTGCACGTCCAGCACGAACGCTGGTCCAACTGAGGCGCCAGGTGGAAATGGCATGGCAAGCCGTTCCACAGGACTACATCCAGCATCTCTACGATCGTCTCGATGGGAGAATAGCAGCCTGCATTGCTGCGAAAGGTGGATATACACTGTACTAGTGCCGACATTGTGCATGCTCTGTTGCCTGTGTCTATGTGCCTGTGGTTCTGTCAGTGTGATCATGTGATGTATCTGACCCCAGGAATGTGTCAATAAAGTTTCCCCTTCCTGGGACAATGAATTCACGGTGTTCTTATTTCAATTTCCAGGAGTGTACATTGACTAAAACGAATAATCCACGTCAGAAAAAAATCAAAATAAAGGGGATCAGATCAACAACAAACACAATGATTGTGGAAACCGAGACGAAGACGGATGCCATGAAAATCGTAGAGAAAACATCACAGCTAAAGGACATCAAATACAAAGAGACCAGAAAAAAAAAGACCACTAATGGCCATATACAACGTTCCTATGTCCATTTCGGACAAGTATTTCATGGAGAAACTGTACGAGATTAACCTCAGTGAGGGCGTCACCAGAGAAATGTTTGACGAGAAGTGAAGCTTAAGTTTAAGACAGGACGGGAAAACAAGCGTACGGTTGTAAGTTGGCTGTTTAGATTTTTATATTGGTAATGCCACGTAGCGCTCTGTATGAAAATCACTGGCTGTGCTGTGTGCAGCCTGTGGCTAGTTTTGCATTGTTGTCTGCCATTATAGTGTTAGGCAGCGGCAGCTGGATGTGAACAGCGCGTAGCGTTGCGCAGTTAGAGGTGAGCCGCCAGCAGTGGTGGATATGAGGAGAGAGATGGCGGAGTTTTGAAATTACATATATTATGACTTGTGATGATTATTAAGGTAAATACAGTGTTTGTTCTCTATTAATATCTTTCATTTGCTAACTATCCCTATTAGTAGTTAGTGCCTTCAGTAGTTTGAATCTTTTATTTAGCTGGCAATAGTGGCGCTCGCTGTATTGCAGTAGTTCGAGTAATGAAGATTTTTGTGAGGTAAGTTATTTGTGAAAGGTATAGTTTAATGTTAGTCAGGGCCATTCTTTTGCAGGGATTTTTGATAGTCAGATTGCGTTGCGCTAAAATTATTGTGTGTCAGGTTAAGCACAGTTTTGTATAAATTGTTCTAAGGGGACGTTTCATATGGCGACCCTGCCAGGATCCATATGAAACGTCCCCTTAGAACAATTTATACAAGACTGTGCTTAACCTGACACACAATAATTTTAGCGCAACGCAATCTGACTATCAAAAATCCCTGCAAAAGAATGGCCCTGACTAACATTAAACTATACCTTTCACAAATAACTTACCTCACAAAAATCTTCATTACTCGAACTACTGCAATACAGCGAGCGCCACTATTGCCAGCTAAATAAAAGATTCAAACTACTGAAGGCACTAACTACTAATAGGGATAGTTAGCAAATGAAAGATATTAATAGAGAACAAACACTGTATTTACCTTAATAATCATCACAAGTCATAATATATGTAATTTCAAAACTCCGCCATCTCTCTCCTCACATCCACCACTGCTGGCGGCTCACCTCTAACTGCGCAACGCTACGCGCTGTTCACATCCAGCTGCCGCTGCCTAACACTACAATGGCAGACAACAATGCAAAACTAGCCACAGGCTGCACACAGCACAGCCAGTGATTTTCATACAGAGCGCTACGTGGCATTACCAATATAAAAATCTAAACAGCCAACTTACACGGTGAACAACATTATTGAGGTTAGCCCTCTAATGTGCTATAATGTGGTAAGTCCTTATGCAAAGAGAACGGGTATACATAGATTTCGAAGCACTTAGAATAAAAAAAACTTCATAAGGGCGCAGAAATGCTACACTTGCCATGACTTAGGACACCCAGTTAAGCGTTGTAGGCGAGTCGCAGCACTCTGCTAAAAATGCGCCAAACCGATTGTATTGAAAAGGCGGTTGGTTGCACATCACGCATGTACAGAAACAGTACTGGCAACAAAGCAGCCGGTCCGGAATGTCCCACCTATAAACAGTTACTTGAAAAACTGATCGCTAACACAGACTGTAATTATCAAAGTCATGTCTGCTAAAACCACGACATGTCAGGAGGACCTCAACTCCACGTATCTCGACAGCGCCTACGAAGACATTCACTGTCGGAAACGCAAGTCTCCAGCTACCAGGGCAAGGTCATGGCGCCGCGCAATTGCATAGCAGCAACAAATGGGCTTCCTCCCGGAGACGTTCGATGATACTGAAATCCTCCCGTCATTGACTGCCAGCGACGCGGTTCAGCGTCATTACTTACAGACAACGGAACACATCGGTCTACTGTGCATGTAAGGTGCTATGGACTATGATGTAGCCAGGCACCTAAAACATGAAATGTCTCAATGGACTACCATGCAGACATGCTTATTGTTAAAAATAGAAGAATTAGAAATGGAATTAGTTAGTTATGATTGTGGAAAGCGTAGAAACCACAAAAATGAATAACACGAAATTAATGATGAAATGTGCACCAAAAATTAGGCAGCTCACGAAACTTGCACAGACACCCAAAGATACATTCAAAACACAGACATAGAAGAAAGCACGGTGACAGAACACAAACATCACACACTGAAACACAACAGGATATACAACACCGAAATGTGCGAAACCTACATCAAACGAGTGACGTTCATCTCAGGTGGGTCACAAACACAAATAACACAGCACACAATATCACACCGCATGATGATCAAGAACTCCACGGAAGGAAAAAAAAGTACAAACTTGAGGATTCCAAACGAACACAAACAAACAGACAACTCAACACAACTTCAACCACAGCCGGCCGGTGTGGCCGTGCGGTTCTAAGCGCTTCAGTTTGGAACCGCGTAACCGCTACGGTCGCAGGTTCGAATCCTGCCTCGGGCATGGATGTGTGTGATGTCCTTAGGTTAGTTAGGTTTAAGTAGTTCTAAGTTCTAGGGGACTGATGACCTCAGTAGTTAAGTCCCATAGTGCTCAGAGCCATTTGAACCATTTTTTGAACTTCAACCACATAAGCTCGAACGTAAACAAGACAGCGAGAAAACTATTAGATTCAGACGAAGAACACAGAACTTGAGGAACAGACGACATTTTAAAGCTGAAAGCAAAGATACGCCTTTCGAGGCTGGAAAACAGAGACACCTTCCAAACAGCATTGCGACTTGTGACTAGAATTGGCAACTCAAATTTGCCACAATCTGCTATCCGACGACCGAGCAGATAGACTTTTGCTGAAATCAGCTAATATACCGACAGCATTGAAGAACTAACTGCACTTCTACGCAAAGCCTGCACAAGAAGGGACGAAAAGCTCATTCTAGACTATGTAGACAAATACCTTGCGCGTGTCCACGGACGAGTATACTTCGATTACAATGAAGAGGGATCTAAATGTTCTGTATATACCCGACTTCCATGAAACTCTTACGACTGAATGCAAACAACCAGACACTAGTTAGAGTGGAGCTACCTAAATTAGTGGATGAAGTGCACGCGGGCGTGGTCTGATTGCAGGAACCCTACACCAGCAACGACAAACTAGTAGGTTTTGATCACAAACAAATCATCGTAACGGGCACATCCAATACGAATGCTGCGATCGTTGTCACAAATCGAAACTTTATCACCTCGCAACTGGGGAAATAGTGCACGAAGGCAAGAAATGGATATTGCGTCGTTATACGCGCAGTACTCGCACGGCATTGAACCATATCTTAGTTACATCAGAGACGTTGTCGAATATGCCAACAAGAGAAACTTACTAATCGCTACAGACATAAATGCTAGGTCGGCTATATGGCGCTCTGACACGAAGGACGACCGGGGCCACCAAGTCCATGAGTTGCTAACTGAACACAAGCTGTAGATCGTCAACAGTCCGAATAAGCCATCCACCAACATAGCGCCATCAGGAGGCAGCAGCAGGATTGACATAAGAACTGCAAATGCAAATGCACTTTCACTTACAACGGTGTGGGAGGTCATGGATGGCGCTACCCACAGCGACCACAACGCTATCATCATGAACATAGACACAAAAATGTACACACCTACACAGGGCAAACTAAGACAGATGATTGAGGCCTTCCCCCTAGTTGAGGGATCAGTGGATTATAAAGCACATATGTTGACTGTCTTACTACAAAAAGCGCAAAGGTCTCCAATTCCGACCGCTGACAGGACGAAAGTTAAACATGCCGTGGACTAGACGACTACAAGGCTGCGCAAAGAGAAAGAAAGAAACGGAAATGGTATCAAAGAGCGACAACGGCAGGGGACAGTGATGTCAGACTCATACTGTTCAGGGATGCAAAACACCGCTACAAACAAGAGTTACAAAAAACACAACAAGAACACTGGAACACACACACGCAGAAACAGCTCCAAATCAACATTTGGGGGGAACCCTTCAAAATACAAACGGAGCATCTGAAGACGCCCCTAGTCTTAGCAACGCTGAGACGAGATGACGGTACCGTAAAAGAGGGATGGAGAAGTTCTGCAGAATTCCTGCTAAAAAAACTCCTCTCCGATGACGAGCAACAGTCGAACAGTTCATACTGGACAACGGACGTTAATGAACTCTTGCTATGAAAATGGAACCGTCATTATTCCTTCTGCATATGAAGAGGTCACGCTCGTGATTGCCAAACAAAAGTACAAAAAAGCCCTTGGACCATATGGCATCCATTCAGAGACAGTGAAAATTGTCGTTCCACACACTGTTCCCATACCTGAAGGATCTACTCAACGAAGCGTTACGGCTGGGACGAGTACCTGTGGTCTGGAAAGCAGCAAATGCCGTCATAATTTAAAAAATCAAAGGATACTTCAGATCGAAAAACGTATAGATCTATATTCTTAATTAACACCTTGGCCAAGTTCCAGGAACGACTTCTGTGCAATCGCTTGCAAGCGCACAGGGAGCTCCTTGGCCTTATACCGCACCAATTCGGTTTCAGGAAGGGAAAATATATACGAGAGTTGGAACTTAGGTAGTGGCAACTATTTATTCACAACCGATATAAAAGAGTTACATGTTTTCACCTTTTACTATCCTTCAAAGTAGCCACCAGCGTCCTGCAGAACCCGTTGCCGGCAATGTGGAAGGCTTATTATACCGTTAGCAGAGCCTGTTCTGTTGATGATGCGAATGGAGCGGTCTACTGCCTATCGAATCTCTGGAACACTTCTGAAGCGAATGTCACGAAGTGGTTCCTTCATCTTCGGAACCAAACCATAGTCACAAGGACTTAAGTCTGGCCGGCAGCGGTGGCCGAGCGGTTCTAGGCGCTTCAGTCCGGAACCGCGCGACTGTTTCGGTCGCAGGTTCCAATCCTGCCTCGGGCATGGATGTGTGTGATGTCCTTAGGTTAGTTAGGTTTAAGTAGTTCTAAGTTCTAGTGGACTGATGACCTGAGCTGTTAAGTTCCATAGTGCTCAGAGCCATTTGAACCTTTTTTTTTTTTTTTTTTTTTTTTTTTTTTTTTTTTTTTTTTTTTTTTTTTTTTTTTTGCTCAGAGCCATTTGAATAATTTGAACTTAAGTCTGGGGAATATGGCGGATGGTACAATACTTCCCAGTCCCATCGACCGAACGGAGCAGCCACAGCTTGAGCTGTCTGCACCCGCGCATTGTCGTGCAAAATGATGGGTGGGTTGCACAGAAAGTGTCACCGCTTTGAAAGCTCTCTGTTGGATTCCTTTCATGTTAATTTCTTAAATCTGTTGTCATTTACGGCATAAATTCCTCTTCTAAATTTACTGTGGTGTTTCTGACTATCTGGGAGGAGACTGAGCAGTGGAACGTGTTACTTTTACACATAAACAAGAACGATCTGTCACACTACTACACTTTAAAACACAGTTTATATGTAATTCATGTCACACAGTCTCATATGGAACCTACATTCGCTTTCTTTTATATACTGTATATGATAAGATACTGTCATCCCCCTTCCCTTCTGTGTGAGAGGATGAATGAGCAAATGTATTTCTAGTTGCATGCTTGATGGTAGCAGACAAGCCTGTCTGCTAGAGAACAGTAGGTCCAACGTCGGAACAGGTAGCTACGCTTTCTAAAAGCAAAGAGGTTTCTATTCTTAGTATGGTCCTGTCCGTCCCTTGTCATGTTGGTATAGGAAGCTGCCTCTCTGGTCACTTCTGCTTTGTATCTGGAAGCACCCTTCGTAGGGGCCCACGGCAGTCTGTCCGCGGCGAGCGTCTGAAGTGGTAAGATCTCCGGCTAAGCGCGTCTCCGCTACGTCCGTAGGACAATGGATTTCTTAAGTTCAGCCTAACTGAAAATTTAATCACCTTTATTTCAGTTTTAGATGTAAAATATCTAATGTTGTCTTAAATTTCAACGCAGTGTAATTCGAGTGTGAAGTTAAGAATATCTTCCAGTAGTTGCTTTGTCACTAATTTGGAGTAAAGTGGAACCACGTGTGGATGATCCGTAATTCTAACTAAGATACATCAATCTTAAATGCGAATGTGCGCGAGATTATAACGTCTCGTCTTGACAATATTTTTCAATATAGCAACTTTTCTTTATGTTCAACCCATGTGCGGTGTACTTTGTGAGACCAGTACCACGTGCTTGTACAATTGTTTGACCCATCAGGTTAATAGTAAAACGATAGTAACCAGTTCAAGGTTTTTCTTTAGTAAATCGCGTTTCGATGTAATTTATTTTAATTATCAAAATTATAGTGGAGTTACACTCTTTGTGTAAACCAAGTTGACCACGTGAAGCATGTAGTGTAATCATCAAAGTAGCCCTCAGCTATTCTTTTCGGGAAGATTTCACAAACAGTTAGTATGAATTTTGTATACCAGTGTGTGGTAATGTCATGATGGACAGGATTGCACTACGAACGTAACTTCTTTGGGTGAAAATTGAATCGGTTGGTTGTGGTTAATTTCCTCTTGCATATGTTTCAACGTTCTTCGTGTGTTATTTTATGAGTGCAGTGTTGTATGCAGTCTCCCAATCTTGCTCCATATTTGATGTGTTCCGTAAGATTACAAACTCACATTTTCACAATCCTAAATAAGGCACCAGTTTAGTTATGAATCAAGTTTAATACGCTGAAATTTTAACGGAACAATGATCAAGATTAAAATGTTGTTGTTGTGGTCTTCAGTCCTGAGACTGGTTTGATGCAGCTCTCCATGCTACTCTATCCTGTGCAAGCTTCTTCATCTCCCAGTACCTACTGCAACCTACATCCTTCTGAATCTGCTTAGTGTATTGATCTCTTGGTCTCCCTCTACGATTTTTACCCTCCACGCTGCCCTCCAATGCTAAATTTGTGATCCCTCGATGCCTCAGAACATGTCCTACCAACCGATCCCTTCTTCTAGTCAAGTTGTGCCACAAACTTCTCTTCTCCTCAATCCTATTCAATACCTCCTCATTAGTTACGTGATCTACCCACCTTATCTTCAGCATTCTTCTGTAGCACCACATTTCGAAAGCTTCTATTCTCTTCTTGTCCAAACTAGTTATCGTCCATGTCTCACTTCCATACATGGCTACACTCCATACAAATACTTTCAGAAACGACTTCCTGACACCTAAATCTATATTCGATGTCAACAAATTTCTCTTCTTGAGAAACGCTTTCCTTGCCATTGCCAGTCTACATTTTATATCCTCTCTACTTCGACCATCATCAGTTATTTTGCTCCCCAAATAGCAAAACTCCTTTACTACTTTAAGTGTCTCATTTCCTAATCTAATTCCCTCAGCATCACCCGACTTAATTTGACTACATTCCATTATCCTCGTTTTGCTTTTGTTGATGTTCATCTTATATCCTCCCTTCAAGAGTTTTGTCATGACTGTCCATTCCGTTCAACTGCTCTTCCAAGTCCTTTGCTGTCTCTGACAGAATTACAATGTCATCGGCGAACCTCAAAGTTTTTACTTCTTCTCCATGAATTTTAATACCTACTCCGAATTTTTCTTTTGTTTCTTTTACTGCTTGCTCAATATACAGATTGAATAACATCGGGGAGAGGCTACAACCCTGTCTCACTCCTTTCCCAACCACTGCTTCCCTTTCATGCCCCTCGACTCTTATAACTGCCATCTGGTTTCTGTACAAATTGTAAATAGCCTTTCGCTCCCTGTATTTTACCCCTGCCACCTTCAGAATTTGAAAGAGAGTATTCCAGTCAACATTGTCAAAAGCTTTCTCTAAGTCTACAAATGCTAGAAACGTAGGTTTGCCTTTTCTTAATCTTTCTTCCAAGATAAGTCGTAAGGTCAGTATTGCCTCACGTGTTCCAACATTTCTACGGAATCCAAACTGATCTTCCCCGAGGTCGGCTTCTACCAGTTTTTCCATTCGTCTGTAAAGAATTCGCGTTAGTATTTTGCAGCTGTGACTTATTAAACTGATAGTTCGGTAACTTTCACATCTGTCAACACCTGCTTTCTTTGGGATTGGAATTATTATATTCTTCTTAAAGTCTGAGGGTATTTCGCCTGTCTCATACATCGTGCTCACCAGATGGTAGAGTTTTGTCATGACTGGCTCTCCTGAGGCCATCAGTAGTTCCAATGGAATGTTGTCTACTCCCGGGGCCTTGTTTTGACTCAGGTCTTTCAGTGCTCTGTCAAACTCTTCACGCAGTATCTTATCTCCCATTTCGTCTTCATCTACATCCTCTTCCATTTCCATAATATTGTCCTCAAGTACATCGCCCTTGTATAAACCCTCTATATACTCCTTCCACCTTTCTGCTTTCCCTTCTTTGCTTAGAACTGGGTTGCCATCTGAGCTCTTGATATTCATACAAGTGGTTCTCTTCTCTCCAAAGGTCTCTTTAATTTTCCTGTAGGCAGTATCTATCTTACCCCTAGTGAGACAAGCCTCTACATCCTTACATTCGTCCTCTAGCCATCCCTGCTTAGCCATTTTGCATTTCCTGTCGATTTCATTTTTGAAACGTTTGTATTCCTTTTTGCCTGCTTCATTTACTGAATTTTTATATTTTCTCCTTTCATCAATTAAATTCAATATTTCTTCTGTTACCCAAGGATTTCTATTAGCCCGCGTCTTTTTACCTACTTGATCGTCTGCTGCCTTCACCACTCCATCCCTCAGAGCTACCCATTCTTCTTCTACTGTATTTCTTTCCCCCATTCCTGTCAATTGTTCCCTAATGCTCTCCCTGAAACTCTCTACAACCTCTGGTTCTTTCAGTTTATCCAAGTCCCATCTCCTTAAATTCCCACCTTTTTGCAGTTTCTTCAGTTTCAATCTGCAGTTCATAACCAATAGATTGTGGTCAGAATCTACATCTGCCCCAGGAAATGTCTTACAATTTAAAACCTGGTTCCTAAATCTCTGTCTTACCATTATATAATCTATCTGAAACCTGTCAGTATCTCCAGGCTTCTTCCATGTATACAGCCTCCTTAAAATAAATGTCCAAATATAAACTGATTTATTTCTTTTTATTTAAATTGTCTTTTTATATATATTTATATCACCGGTTATCGTAAGTTGATTACTAAAAGATTATAATTAATGTTAGTCTGGTTGGGAATTTGGTAAGCTAGACTGGATACCTGGTGAAACAGTTGCTCAGTAATGCAAGGTTAACTTCCCCAGATAGCTCACACCTTTTAACCCGCTTTTATTGTCTTGAATATCAGCACCGCTTTCAGAACAAATTAATGCATCAACATTACAGCTTCTTTCGCAAAGCTGGTCGCAGGTGATGCTGCAAAAACGAACAGTAATACTGTGCATTGACTGTCTGCCGTGGAGGAACGTAATGTGTTAGGATAACACCATCACAGTCGTACACGAGAATCACCATAACTTTAAACCGCTCCATTCGCACCATCAACAGAACAGGCTCTGCTAACGGTATACTACGCCTTCCATATCACTGGCAACGGGTGCTACACAACGCTGGTGACTACTTTGAAGGACAGTAACAGGTGCAAACATGTAACTGTTTTGTATCGGTTGTGAATAAATAGTTTGTAATGTCCCCACAGAAAATACCCTCTACCACGCACCAATTAATCATTTTCAATCAAACCATCCACATTCATTCACTTTAGAAAAGTTATCTGATCTGATTTTCTCGTAATATATGCGGCGACAGCTCGACGACGCCAAAGTATTTTCTAGTGCGTTTATTCTTTGAAATAACAGAGATGCATATATGCATTCTCCATGGTTGTTAGAGTGGTAACGAGGACAGCTTCTGGAGTATCTGTTGAGGGATTGACGTGTTTCTGAGAGATACATATTCTGCTTTTCTTCTCGCTAAAGTGAGCCAATTAACATTTGTGCCGCTAGCGGTTTGTTTGAGGAGAAAGAGACTGTAAAAGGAAAATAATTAAGGCGTGGAATCACCGGAGATCTGGATATGTAATGGAGATGGATTTAATACACAATTTCTTCCATAAATAAGGTTTGTGACTTTTTTGTTCTGGAGTGAATGAACGAATGAGTTTTATCTGAATCATTTGATGATCACGTTGGCCCTGTAATTAGTGGGGAAGTTTCAGCTGTGTCGAAGAGAGCCTGCAATCACTGAGTCTGTGTTAAATCGTCCAAAAAGGCTTCGTACACATCTGGAATTCGCAATCTTTCGTTGTCCAAACGATTGATTCTCCCGACTGATTGCAGTGTTTAACAGTAATAATGAATGTAAAGATATCTTACAGCAAGCCAGCCGCTGATTACCAAGAAGAAGGACTCCACCAAAGATCCTATTTGGCTGATTTCACGTAATGAAATATTATATTAAAAACTGTACATACATAAAAGAGAGAAAGAGAGAGAGCGAATGAAAATAGAGATAATACTAATAATCCTCCATTAGTCTAATTTTTCGCCTGTCTTATCACGGATCAGCCAAGAACGGGGAGGGCCTTACTTTACTGTATAGATTTATGTGTGAAGGTGAAGGGATCTTAAAGGCAACAGATACACGTCTATACAGACAAGACATTACATAGAGATAGCGGCTAGCTGCATTCATCATCTATTCTTAGATAAAGAGACGGCAACTTATTATCCGAACATTTAAAAATGTTAAAAGTTGCCACTATTTAAGTTCCAATCCCCGTAGATGACGCACTAAATAAGGCAGTAGCATATTTAGCGCGTCACCTATAGATTAAACACTGTTAATAACATAGGAATAGAAAAAAATACGCAGTTGCTATTGTTATAGACATTTCGGACTCCTTTGATAGTCTCTAGTGGTCCGCAATGTTTGCAAGACTCAGAGAGATGCAGGTGCCTAAGGCCCTCTACGATAGAAACAGGGTGGTTGAATGGCGCGCGGGACACCAGAAAGTGATTAACAGGATCACCAAAAGATGCCCCCAAGGATCAATCGGTGACCTGGTCTTTTGGAATATCGCTTTTGAATCCCTTCTACATCAACAGGGTTGTGATAACCGTCCGAACGGGGCGACAGCATGCGCAGATGGCCTCTGGTGGTGGTCTCCGCGGACTCAAGAGCGCATCTCGAACACCGGTTAACACAGCTACTCACAAGCGTCAGCCAGGTGGTGCAAACAAAATAAACTTCAGAGGGCTCTACACAAAACAGTTGATATACTACTCAAAGGAACAACCATAAAACAACACGACGTTAGCATACGCAGGCAACGGAAAACGCGATGTCTTGGTGTGCAATTCGACGAACGACTATCCTTTGACGGTCACATCAGAACAACGACTGACAGGGCTGCGAGGATCTTGCAAACGTTGGCCAGACTCAACATAACACACTTTAGGGTACCATTACACACACTGAAAACTTACCATTGTGCGCTCTTTGGGTCTGTGGTCTGTTTTGCAGCTATCGCATAGGCCCTCCGAGTACTTCTGGCCGGGAATCGGAACATCGTGCGGCGAGGGCAGAGAAGTGTACTTGTAATGCTATCAGGAGGTTTCAGCACCACGTCAGTGGAATCACTCTACGTGGTGCTTGGAACCTTCCCTATCAACATAACCATTTGGTTTCGGGCTGCAGTGTACTGGCTGTGGAGGGGGATACAGGAGAAGGTCATCGAGATTACCGGACAGGACATTACCGAGAAGCGCCAACACGTTAAATGGCGGGTGGATACCTGGGAAAGGGAATGGGAGCGATAAGGTCCGTAGGGTATATCATTTCTTTCCAGACAAGAGGGAACGTCTGAAACTGAGCCATATCATCCCCAGCCGGGGCGTGGTTAACTTTCTGACAGGTCACGGCCGCAGCCTGAGAGTTATTTGTACATGTGGGAAATGGGGAACATGGATCCCCAGAACACATACTTTTTTCACTGTCACCGATAAAAAGCAACACACGAGACACCAACGCAGCACAACAATGACATGATACATCTACATCGATACTCTGCAAATCACATTTAAGTGACTGGCAGAGGGTTCATCGAACCACCTTCACAATTATCTATTATTCCAATCTCGTGTAGCGCGCGGAAGGAACAGACACCCATTATCTTTCCGTACGAGCTCTGATTTCCCTTCTTTTATCGTGGTGCTCGTTTCGCCCTGTGTAGGTTGGTGTCAACAAAATATTTACGCATTCGGAGGAGAAAGTTGTTGATTGGAAGTTCGTGAGAACACTCCGTCGCAACGAAAAACGCCTTTCTTTTAATGATATCCAGCCCAAATCCTGTATCATTTCAGTGAAGCTCTCTCCCATATTTCGCGATAATACAAAACGTGCTGCCCTTCTTTGAACTTTTTCGATGTACTCCGTCAGTCCTATCTGGTAAGGATCCCATTCTGAAATCTTTGAAGCGAAACTAACACATGACAGACGAAAATAGGAGGACATAAAAAGCAGACGCACACAGGAGGTTCCTGAATAAAAGAAGTCCAGTAGTATCAACTGTTATCTGAGGAAGAACTTCCTGAGAATGTAAGTTTGGAGCACTGCATTGTATGGTAGTGAATCGTCGACTTCGCGAAAATTGGAGAAGAAGAGAATCGAGGGGTTTGTGATATGGTGCTATGCGCTTAGGAGGCGAAAGTCATGGGCTAGCGATATGAACGCCGACAGATGGTGGTACTATCGCGTACACAAGGTATAAAAGGGCAGTGCATTGGTGGAGCTGCATTTGTACTAAGGTGTTTCATGTGAAAAGTTCCGACTTGATTATGGCCGCACGACGCGAATTAATAGCAGCGGTATGGTAGTTGGAGATGGACACATGGGACATTACATTTCGGGAATTGTTAGGGAATTGGATATTCCGAGATCCACAACGTTAAGAGTGAGCTGAGAATAAAAAATTTTAGGCATTACCTCTTACCACGCAGAAGGCGGTGGCCATCGGCCTTCGCTTAACGACCGAGATCAGCGACGTTTGTGTAGAGTTCTCAGTGCTAACAGACAAAGAACACTGCGCGAAGTAACCGCAGAAATCGATGTGCGGTACGACGAACGTATCCGTCAGGAAAGTGCGGCGAAATTTGGCGGTACTGTGCTCTGGTGGCAGACAAATGACGCCAGTGCATCTGCTAACAGCGCCTCTCCTGAAATCGTGACCCTATAGATTGGACTCACGACGACAGGAAAACGAGGCCTCGTCAGATGAGTCCCGATTTCAGTTGGTAAGAGCTGATGGTATGGTTCGATTGTGGCGCAGACTCTACGAAGCCATGTATCCAATTTGCGAACAAGGCACGGTGCAAGCTGGTGGTGGCTCCAAAACGGTGTGGGCTTTGTTTACATGGAATGAACGTGGACCTCAGGTCCAACTTAACCAGTCATTGTCTGAAGTAGACCATTTGCAGCCATTCGTGTTCCGTAACAATGGATTTTTTAGGATGACAATGCGCCATACCACCAGGACAATTTTTCGCATTCCACGCCTGTGGATGAGGATGACACGGCGGCCGGTCGGTACCGTTGGGCCTTCATGGCCTGTTAGGGCGGAATTTAGTTTAGTTTTCAGTGGAAGGATAATTTCGTGCACAAAATACTGCACCGGTAACACTGTAACACCCCACCCGTCACTTATCTGGTTTTGGTGTGTGTTCACCCCAGGTAATTGACTAACAGATCAACAGAAAGTGCAAAACTGCCGCAATGTCGCAAACGCAAAGAAAGTAATAAGGCCCTGTCACTCCTGATTGAACTGCAGTGGGAGTGTTGACATTAATAGATTCAGAATTGGTCCCCTTTAACCCTTTGTTTCCTGACATAAGATAAAATTTACTTTTTAACATTTTCTTTGCAGAATTTATGCTATTGTGGCCTCAAATGATGGTAGGATTTTTTGTAAAATTTTATTTTATTTTTCACAACTTTTTTCTCTCCTGGTACTCAGAAGTACCGTCAGACTCCATGGACAGAATCACAACAAGTGCAGAAAAATGCTCCAATTTTTATAACTTGTACTTTATGCCACGTAAATATTAAATATTTTTACATTAGAAAATTAATTAACAGAAATATGATATTTCTGATTTTTTTTAAATTACGCATAAATTTATTCTAGAGCAACTTCACAATACATAGTAACTTAGCTATACATTTTTGACAGTATATACATATCACATATTTAGTGATACCTCGTGAAATTGTAGGAAACAGTTCTTTTTCTCATTGCAGCACAAATACACTTTACATGTACTACATTGAGAATGGGGTCTCGACTGAATTTTATTTTTCGCACACATTTCGCATTGTCCTCTTTTACAACTGAACACTACAAAATGGTTCCCTCGGTTGCCAAGACGTACATCCTTCGGAACAGAAAAGCTATCCTTCCTTCTCTTTGGGAGAGTTATTTCATCTTTACCAGAGTTTCTCTTTTTGAGATTTGGCACTTGCTGTTCATTCATTAGCCCTAGTGCCACAGCACGCCTGAATTCCAGCAGTGGCAGTGCCCCATGTAGATCACTGAAAATGACGTAAGCATTGACAAAAGCAATTTCTATTGCTCCCCAGAAGAGACGGTGCCACCATTTCTTTGATCGTTTGTCAAGACCATAAGTTGAACGTAATCTGTCTGCATGATCCACACCACCCATGTTTTTATTGTAATCACATACAATAACTGGACATGGTATAGTCATACTAGTTCCATCTTTCTGTTTTCTTGTCACTACGCTCTGTTCAGTGCCATGGAAGTTTGACGCAAAATACACTATTTTCCTTCCATTGAAATACTGTTAGGTCTAAAGATGACTGTGATTTTATTTAGACATTTTTCTTTAGGTAAATTCCCTGTCAAACCTTTCCTGTTTGTTCTAATTGTTCCACAGGCAAATGTATTTACGGATTTCTGTGTGAGAAAAAGTGGACAGAACAACTAGTGAGAGGTAACGCATTGTTGCTATAATAAAGTGTTCGCACAACCTGACGGTACTAATAAGTCCGTCTTATATTTTCCACTTTATCTCATTCACTTGTAACGTAATGCTTCAAACTATTATAAAAAAACAAAGAAGGTAAGTACGTATAATGGAAAACTCAAGGGAAGTTTCAATAAATTGCGCACAAATTCAGGCAACACCATGGAAACAAGCACATAGAATCTTCTGTTTTCACAGCAGCGTGCGAAAAACAATTTTAAGCTCTGACCGCCAGAGAGGTCTATGTTTTGCACAATAACATCTATGAAACAGTAGAGCAGAGTTACTGTTACGTACCGACAGGCTCACAGATCACGAAACTGCAGCACGAGAAAATAACGAGAGTCAAAACTTACTGGTACTTTTAAGTACCGTCAGGCAACAAAGGGTTAATTAGAAAGGGGTGCACATTGATGTTATATTCACCTATTGAACACCAGATGCAAATGTTGAACATAAAATTAATTAAGAAAGTGACTTGCGATTTCAACTACTTGATTGAAAACAGATGCAGTCGATTAGCACAGAGTTATTTTAACTCAAGACCTTCAATCATCACATTACATGACTCTCCTAACAGGCAGTGGTAATAAATTGTGTTTGCGTGGAGTAAAGCGCGATAACTCAAAAGTAATTCCTATCGACTGACCCAGGCATGATGCGAAGTGTAAGAAGAACTCTACAATACATGGCCCATGAAACCCTCGTGGAAACTTTGCCGACGTGATCCGACAAATTAATCAGTGGCCAGAGAGGGCGCAATATGACCGAATACAGCGTGGCGGAGCGGCGTCGTTGTGCAGACGTCAGCCGACCTCGTGGTGCTGCAAGGCTGTGCTCATCTATTCACTCCTAGCTATCTTGCTCAGAACATAGCTGAACCAAAACTTCCTATCTCCAAGCTCAAACGTTCCATTTCCTAGGTCCTAAACTGCAGAGATGCTCACTCTTTCCCAGTCAAGCTGAGTAAAGAACGCCACGTCCGCACTCTAGGCAAGCTGGGAACGGAAGACCTCTATGGAGACTTCTCCCAGTCTGCTCTTAGCCTCGGTTTCCCCTCCAGCAAAATCACTTACGCCAATTGCAGTGCAAGTCGCGTTAATTATGCGTCGCTTCCCAGTGCAGACCAATGCCTGCTCTGGGAAGTGAACAAATTCCCACAAAATTTCCCTTCCTCTCAACTTCTATTTTGCTCCTCCCAGGACACCCATCAAGGTTAGCATCTGCACAAACGCCAAGTTTTCCAGAATTCTGACTCCCAGGAGAGTACTTCAAATTCCTTGGTCCTATGTTCCCATCAGAGGCTGGCGTATTTCATTCTGTCGCTCTTCACCTGATTTGCTTCAGACTCTGTGGACTGTGAATTCAGCGTAAAGTTGCTATAGTCACGAACACACATATTTTGACCTCTGTTGACCGCTCCACCGTAGCTTTGCGCGGCTTTCTCACAAGTTTCACAGAAAATGGGACGACGGACATTTATCAACAGGTGTACAAGTTCTCCGTTTGTTTCCCGGTACACCAGCATGGAGTCGGGGTCAACCACCCACTCACTGTCACTCATTTTAAGGTGGCTGAAGGCCGCACACCGTTACCGCTTTCTCAGAGCTTGAGCCGCCCTAAGCTGCCTATTGTCGCTTCCCTTAGCCGCTCCCCCGGCGGCCACTGTCAATTCTGAGTACTTCCCTGGGGTAAACTAGCCTCCAGTAAATCGACGCGTTTCCACAAAGTTTTCATGGCGTGTGAATTACTTTAAAACCATCACCCGACATTAACTATTCCAATACGTCCATAGTATACCCTCTACAAGATGCATTGTCCTTGTCAGTCATTTTTGTTCAGCCCTATTGTTCGCTCAACGTGAGTTAGGTGATCTTTAATGACTTCATGTAAGGGGCATAGTTCTTGCCATCTTACAACACTTTCACTATTATGGACAGCTATAGAAACAGCATGTCTCAATATTTCTCCATGGGATTTCCAACGACTTGTTGAGTCGATGCCTCGTCGAGACGCCGCATATTACCAGGCAAAAGGAGGTCCGACACTACACAGCGTGGACATTAATAAAAGCGACAAACTGTAGGGACGGATTCCTGACTGGAAATGGAGGAAAAGAGGTTCTATGAACTTGTGTCCGGAAATGCATCGTTTCCACGGTAGATACCGTTGACGAACGAAACTTCCTCTCACCACGTGTCGTGTGTTCCTTGTGTGTTGCAGGCGGTGTGATTGGCGCAGTGAACTATAAGCAGCAGAATGGTCCGGTATTCATATCGGGAACAAACCAAGGTGGTGTTGTGTACAGCCAAGCAGATGGAAACGAACGGCTATACCAAAACAAGTACCCTTTTCCGATACTACGCAACATTTCAAGCCCTTTTTGACCTTTTGCCGGCCGTTGTGGCCGTGCGGTTCTAGGCGCTTCAGTCTGGAACCGCGCGACGGCTACGGTCGCAGGTTCCAATCCTGCCTCGGGCATTGATGTGTGTGATGTCCTTAGGTTAGTTAGGTTTAAGTAATTCTAAGTTCTAGGGGACTGATGACCTCAGATGTTAAGTCCAATAGTGCTCAGAGCCATTTGAACCATTTGGCCGTTTGTGTGACAGTGGTTCCTTTCAGACAGACGAACGTGCAGGGATCCGGCGACTATGCGTACACCAGGACCGATTTCTACAGGATATTGAGACCACCTCCAGTACAAGCTCCAGACAAGTGGCCCTCCAACATGGTGTAAGCCAAAGTACGGTTACATATATCCTGCTTGACAACCGCTACTATCCCTATCACATGCTACGACTGCAAAGACTGTCAGCAGCGGATTTCCCTCTATGGGAGGGATTTTGTCGATGATTTTTGCACTGGAACGTGCGAAAGAGTGCGGCAACCCATGATGCGACGTGCGAACATGTGTATTGCATCCCATAGAGTCCACTTGGAACACGTGTTGTGACGTGGATGCGATGCAGCTCTGTATTGCATTCCGGGACGAACTATTGTCGTTGCACTCGTTGTCGGACACGTGTCCATAGGTCTTTCTTTTTCTACCATTTCCAGTCGAGAATCCGTACCTGCAGTTTATCAGTTTTATTACTGTTCACCCTGTATAGCATGCTGAAAATTAGGTGGACTGATAAGGTAAGAAAAGAGGTGATTCTAAACAGAATTTGCGAGGAGAGGATAATAATGTCTAGAAGAAGGGACGGATAATAGGACATGCCCTGAGACGTCAAGGAACAACTCCCACAGTACTTGATGAAGCTATAGTGGACAAATACCTTAGGGTAAGCTAGAGATTGGAATACGTGTAATAAATAATTTGAGGACGTTGGTGCAAGTGCTGTTCTGACATGAAGATGATGAGTGGAATTTGTGGCGGGTCATATCAAACTACTCAGAAAAAAGATAACAAAAAAAATGAAAGGTACACTCGACCAGATGTGAAAAGAATTTTATTTACTGTTGCTGTGGCAAGAGGTGTGCGTAGTTCCCTTTCAGCGTAGAAATATTCGCGCATCCTTCTCGTCGGCTTAAAGACGATGTCACTGTCGTGTCTTCTTAGCACCCTACTGTTTTGATCTATGGCTGTTTCACGAATGAGAGGAAAACTTTTCCTTTAACTGGTCCTTATTCGCTAGAAGCTGCAGAACTCTTAGGATGATGTGCCGTATTTCCTATTTATCTCTGTGTCAGAGTACCCAACTTCTTCTTAAAGTAATTCTTAAATCATTAAACCCTTCTTCCAAGCACTGTGGCTCACAAATTATTTGAACACGGTTCAGTAATGTTTTAATCGCTCTTCTTATCTGCTTGGGACGGTCACTGGAATTTTTGTCAGGGTATGTATCTGTGTGAGTGGACTCTCTGTAGACTTTGTGCCGGAAGGTTTCGTCAGGTTTGTAATTACTTATACATCCAGAAATAAAATTTGATGTTCTTTCTCTTTTTCCGTTACGAATTTTACATTAGAGTTAATATCATTCACAACATTAAAAAATTATGAGTTTTCGTTTTCTCCACGCAGCCAAACAACGAAAGTGTCATCATTGTACCGAAACCAACTAGTGAGTTACTTCTTGGCTTTGTGAACGTCGTTTCTTCAAATTTTCCGTATAGAAATTCGCTACATCTGAGTGGATTCCCCATAACCACACTACCAAATTCGATTCTCCGAAACTATAATTTTATCAAGATCCAATCGATATTATGCTAGTATGTGCAGAGAGGCCACAGAAATTAAAAAACAGAATAATGAACGTAAAAGAATAGAATGAGGATGAAGAATTGTGGGCATTAGTTCTAAATGAAGTAAACAACACCAACTCTTTCTTGCTACAAGCGCCATGACACATGTCGGTGAGACTTCTCGATCTCAAGAAACATTCTGATGACATACAGACAAACAGTTGCGCGGATGCGTACTAACAGTTCGTTTTCATGAGTCTGAAACTACTATCTGAGTATAACCAGTGACGATTTCTCTAGCATTAGTAGACGAAACGTTAGACACAGAAACATGTCTTAGTACACGGCCTAATACCCGTAAATAAACAATCACGAAGGATAAACGTACTAGATTAAGAAGCAACTGCTCGTACGTCTAAAATGAAGTAGGTTAAGTATTTTTTGCAAGGTGAAGCAATGAAATAGCTCCGCTTAAGATTCTCTGCTGGGATGTGAAATTGTACTCCGTTTCAGTACACTAAAATTTCAGATTTGTTTGTTCGTCAGCTTTATGTATCCACTGACTTTTAAATTAAAACCGAAATGCGTAAGTATTTTAGCGTCTGAATTAGCATGTAGATCACACAGGTCGTCGTAACCTTTGGTCTTGCGAATAGTTTTGCTTTTATAGGTGACCTTACCTCTCAACGACGGAAATTCTTGCCGATGGAGTCTGTTGCGGCGTTACTAAGCCGGACATGCCTCCGAGCTGGAGGGCAAAGGCGTCACGCTGATTCTCGGTAACCAAATCTCTCAATCTGCTGAACTTCAACTTCTGAGCAGGCTATAACCGCACAACACGAGAACGAGGCATACCCGGATAGTGCCAAACCTCTAAATAACATTAAAAAACTCGGCACGAAAGACAGACCTCTGTGTACGATAGCACTCTGGTATACAGTAATTAAATGTCAAGAACGTCCACGCTATGTCCCAAATGAATACAGCTGGAATTGTGGTTACGTGTGAACTTGACGTTCAGCGTGACATCAAAATATGGAACCGAGTCTGAACACACACTGTGTTACTGATCACCTCATTTTTGTCCTCGCTTTTACGGGCTAGTGCCACGCATTCGGTTACTGGATTCAGTGTGGTACTGATTGTACAGTATTAAAATCCAGACTGAATCTTGTATAATACCGCGGGCTATTCGTCTTTACAGGTGAACAGCCCAGCCTACGAAAAGTCTTTAACTCAGATCACTCAAAGTGAAACGCGGATCCACACATAGCTAAGAATCGCCTTGCTATTATTACAGTATCTCAGTTCGGATGTGTATTTAAGCCCCATCTGTGTGACGTATGTAGGGATTTTCCACGAGTTTTTAATTTTTCAATATTTTCTCCAGAAGCCAGAGCTAATGGTGTGTGTATACGTATATACGGTGTTCATTTTAACTTCAGCCAACTAAATATGTCAAAAAGGACGTATGGTACGAAAAAAATGTTCTAGATGAAAAGTTAATACTAGTAAAGGGGACACTGTCTGTGGTACAACTGGCCCCTCCTAACAACACTTGTCGCATTGGGGGTCAACTTTGTATTTTCAAATAGAACCGCCCCCCCCCCTCATTTATATTGCATATTCGGATTCTACACCGAAAAATACGCACGGTTTACTCAAACCATTGTCTTTTATTCATGGTACATGGCGCTGCAATCGACGAATGTCAAGTGTGCCAATTTTTACAATTAAGAACCGATGCATTTGATTCTACATTTCATTTACGATGTAAATATAAACTTTTGTGTTCTAACGGTTGATAACGATGTTCAAACATTACTTGAGTGTTGCAAATGTGACTGTACAGTACACAAGGACGTTTCTGGCAAATAAGCCACTTGTATGGTAAAGTAGTTTTCTGTTCACTATGAGGCTGACTGTGGTGAGTCCCAAAACCAACGGAACGCTTGATTTCGGTGGCCGCCCTCGAATTCCGCCATCAGGGTCACTGATTTCGGTTCGTTTTTTTTATCCAACCGCCGTAATTTTCGAGTTGGCCGCTTCGCGGCTACCGGCGGAATGCAAACTACAACCATTGTAATGAGGTAAAATATCCATGAAGTGATAGTGACAGGCGCACCTGCCATGGATACTCACCGGAATCAAGCACCCTGACCGTGACAGGCAAGAGGACACACCGAAATCAGGCGCCCCAATGGTGAGAGGCAAAGTGCTCACTAATATCAAGCATCCCGATCGAAACAGAAAACTATTACGTCCACGTAAGGTAGTCGTAGTTTCTAACCAGACACTGAAAAGGCTAGCCATATTGTACTGTGCAATAAAATATGCAACACTACAGTAAATTTCGAACAGAAATATCAAACCTTACAGCACATCGTAAATAAAATGTAGAATCAAATGAGTCGGTTCTTGATTTAAAAAACATCACACTTAATATGTTTCGATTACAGCACCGTACACTACGAATGGAAAACAATGGTTTGAGTAAACCATAGATACTTTTTGGCGTAGAATCCGAATATGCTGTAAAACTGATGGAGTTCCCCTTTCAAAATACAAAGTTGACCCCTCTCACGCAGAGCGAGTGGTTAGGACACGGTGGCCAATTGTGGCACAGACAGATGACTCCTTAACTGATGTTAGCTTTTCACGTAGAACGTTTTTTTAGTGCGATGCGCCGTTTTCGAGAAATTAATTTATATTAAAAATAAACATCTTATATATATAAAGAAAGTGTTATTTTAACTTGAGACAAATATCTCGAAAACGGCATATATATTGTTGGCCATTAAGATTGCTACACCAAGAAGAAATGCAGATGATATAGGGGTATTCATTGGACAAATATATTATACTAGAACTGAAATGTGATTACATTTTCACGCAATTTGGGTGCATAGATCCTGAGAAATCAGTACCCATAACAACCACTTCTGGCCGTAATAATGGCCTTGGTACACCTGGGCATTGAGTCAAACAGAGCTTGGATGGCGTGTACAGGTACAGCTGCGCATGCAGTTTCAACACGATGACACAGTTCATCAAGAGTAGTGACTGGCGTATTGTGAAGAGCCAGTTACTCGGCCACCATTGACCAGACGTTTTCAATTGGTGAGAGATCTGGAGAATGTGCTGGTCAGGGCAGCAGTCGAACATCTTCTGAATCCAGAAAGGGAGGTACAGGACCTGCAATATGCGGTCGTGCAGTATCCTGCTGAAGTGTAGGGTTCGCAGGGATCGACTGAAGGGTAGAGCCACGGGTCGTAACGCATCTGAAATGTAACGTCCACTGTTCAAAGTGCCGTCAATGCGAACAAGAGGTGACCGAGACGTGTAAGCAATGACACCCCATACCATCACGCCGGGTGATACACCAGTATGTCGATGACGAATACACGCTTCCAATGTGCATTCACCGCGATGTCACCAAACACGGATGCGACCATCATGATGCTGTAAACAGAACCTGGATTCATCCGAAAAACTGACGTTTTGCCATTCGTGCACCCAGGTTCGTCGTTGAGTACACCATCGCAGGCGCTCCTGTCTGTGATGCAGCGTCAAGGGTAACCGCAGCCATGGTCTCCGAGCTGATAGTCCATGCTGCTGCAAACGTCGTCGAACTGTTCGTGCAGATGGTTGTTGTCTTGCTAACGTCCCCATCTGTAGACTCAGGGATCGAGACGTGGCTGCACGATCCGTTACAGCCATGCGGATAACTGTCTGTCATCTCGACTGCTAGTGATACGAGGCCGTTGGGATCCAGCGCTACGTTCCGTATTACCCTCCTGAACCCTCCGATTCCATATTCTGCCAACAGTCATTGGGTCTCGACCAACGCGAGCAGCAATGTCACGATACGATAAACCGCAATCGCGATAGGCTACAGTCCGACCTTTATCGAAGTCGGAAACGTGATAGTACGCTTTTCTCCTCCTTACACGAGGCATCACAACAACGTTTCACCAGACAACGCCGGTCAACTGCTGTTTGTGTATGAGAAATCGGTTGGAAACTTTCCTCATGTCAGCACATTGTAGGTGTCGCCACCGGCGCCAACCCTGTGTGAATGCTCTGAAAAGCTAATGATTTGCATATCACAGCATCATCTTCCTGTCGGTTATATTTCGTGTCTGTAGTACGTGATCTTCGTGGTGTAGCAATTTTAATGGCCAGTAGTGTATATATGTAGCAAAATCTTCCCTGATATAACTCCTTCAATGAAGAAATCTGGATTTCAAATGATAAGAAAAAGTAATTATAATCTGAACATGTTCTTATAGATAACGAACATAGACAGGCAATTAGTGATGTACGAATCTTCTCTGTAGCGGTAATGAGGTCAGGCAACAATAAGCACTCTTACAACGAGAATCAGGTTTGAAGGCAACATCCAAAATGAAAATCTAACCTGCAAATGTGGCCAAATTTGATCTGAAAAATTTAATAGGAACTGAACAAACACTAAAGTACAGAGTTGTAGTTTCGAACCGATTAGAGGTTTCAAGTAGCTTGAGAACTGAATATACCAAATCATCCTCACAGCTGCAAATAATAGCCTACAGAGAGTAAAGAAAGCCAGAAAGAAGTGGTTTGATCAAGAATGCGAGGAAGCTGGAGACAATGTTATGAAATTACGCAGCAAATGGGTACAAACAAATAACTATCCTGAGATAGAACTTAGTTATCGGCAGGCACAAAAGCAAGTTAATAAAATAAATCACAATAAAGAGAAACAATACCTTAAACAACGGACTGAATCTATTCATGAATACAATCAAAATAATAATATTCGGAAAATTCATGGCGCAATCAACAATATTAAAAGAGGTTTTAATTACAAATCTAAGGTGATGAAGGACAAGGATGGCAATATGATTATTGAAGCGTACAAAATTTTATTAATAAGCAATGACTATTTTGACCATCTACTAAACTGTTCTAATCCAGACTCATCAACTTCAAATTTATGCGGCAACCGTAATAAACACCAAGTTCCAGAATCGGCATCTGAATAGGTGCCGGGACGAGGAATTGCAGCTGAGATATTAAAACATAGAGGGGAAGCACTGAAAAAATATTTGTATCACCAGATATAGATAATCTGCATATCTGAGGCCATGCCAACAGTGTAGAAAGAATCAGTAACAGTCCCGATACATAAAAAATTTGACATAGAAGACTTCAGAAACTATATGGGAACATCACTTGTTAACGCAACGTATAAGATTTTGTCTTGGGTACGTCTAAACCACTTGAAAGAAAATACAGAAAATATAATCGTAGATTATCAAAATGGCTTTTGCAGACATAGAGCCACTACAGACTATGTATTTGTAATCAGAAAAATAAACGAAAAAGTATGGAAATGTAAACAAAAAATACATTACTTGTTCATAGATTTTATGAAAGCTTATGACTCCATTCACAGGCAATGCCTATGGTGTGTAATAAAGGACTTAGGATTTCCACTTAAACTTATAAATCTTTGTAAAATGTGCATGGATGATAACGTAAGCAGGGTTTTGGTAAACGGGATAAAATTTGAGAATTTTAAAAATAAAACGAGATTATGACAGGGAGATACTTTAGCCACTATCCTCTTTAATATAGACTTGGAGAGAGTTGGGAGGAAACCCAGATTAATACCCACTGAGATCCTCCAAAGAAATAAAATTAAGTTTTTAAGTACGCAGGTAATACAGTTCTCAGTGGAAAAAGTGAAACAGAGATTAGACAGTTATTTGAGGAGCTCGTAGAAGAAGCATCCAAACTTTCCCTAAAAGTAAACTATCAGAGAACAAAATAAATTACAATTCAAAGATGGAGAGATGAACAAGATAACTAGTCGCATCTAATAATCGCAAAAAATAAATTCGAATGCGTTTAACAGATTTCTGAGCGCAGTGATGCACGAACAAAATCAGAGACACCTAGAAGTGAAAATGAGACTACAAAATGCTAATAGAGTCCACTGCTCCATACAGTAACTACTAAGGTGTAAACTACTGACACGGAAAGCTAAAATGAAGCTATGTAGCACGATCAGCAGATCAGTCTTAAGCTGTGGAGCAGAAACGTGAAGTTTAACTAAAATGAGAGAACATCAGTTACAATTATTTCAGAGCAAATTTTGTAGGAAAATCCTTGGTCCATACTACAATAATGAATCGCAAAACCGGAAGAGAAGACACAACAATGAAATTAAAATTCCAGAAGAATTTGTGATGCAAGAACTTTGAGCTAAATTTTGTTCCCAAGCCGCGCGGGGTAACCACAGTTTTGGCGGCTTCTCCCGTCAGAGGTTCGAGTCCTCCCTCGGGCATGGGTGTATGTGTTATCCTTCACGTAAGTTATTTTAAGTTAGATTAAGTAGTGTGCAAGCCTAGGGACCGATGACCTCAGCACTTTGGTCCCACAGGAAGTTACCACAAATTTCCAAATTTTTATTCCCAAAATCACCACGAATGCTGGGTGGCTCCTTTGAATGACGAGAGTCTACCCCGTTGTCGCCCATTTCAGTAACTACTCCTTTTACATTGATAATGGCATCTTGGGAAGTAAAACTTTGAACTTCCTTCCGTACAGTTCAAGTTAGTGCACAATCTCTTGTAAACCAGCACTAGGGTACTGTGCATGCATCTACTGGCTTTTCGGTCACGTTTATGGCAAATTAAGGCCAGTGCTTGATATCAGTAGAGTTGTTTTGAGCAGTTAGCAAGGTATTCATCATGCGATCCTGGATAGGATGATGCAGGGTCCAGACAGTAAGACGTGAGTGTACTTTATCTCTTCACGGGGGCAGCAGAGTATGGCGACATGGAAGTTCCTCTTGGCAGTGCACAGCACGCGACCTATCCGCTGTGTAAATCCCACGGCAGCTCTGCGTAAACCGCTCCAGGGGTTTCTCTGACGTGACTGTCCGCGACGTAAACAAATGGGAAGTTCCCGGGAACCACACTGTGTACACTATGCGGCTTCAGTACTTCGGATCCGACGCCGTCATCTCCGGTAACGTCTTTCTCATGGCAGCATATCTAGCGAGCCGCTGTTTTTGTTTCAACTTCTTTGCAAGTGAGAAAGACGGTTCGTAGTATCACGTAACGACACGAAGAGCACTACAGAAGCTATCTCAAAAACTACTCGAACGATTGTAACGCAATGGCTCTGTTATGAGTCATAAAAATTATTGCCAAAGCTTTAAATATAAGTTAAGAATGCAAAATTAAATTAACTAAAGTGGCGGCATATACCGATATCTAATGCGTCTCGTAATGAAGTAGGTTTGCCGGGAGCCGTCCTCATCTCTAGCGTTTATGTACGTCCTTATGTGTAGGCACACGCTTTAGCTTCTGAAAGAACAAATACTTTTTTGTTGGGTCATCAGTCATCTAACCGTTTTCATGCGGCCCGATTCACCTTCCTCTGCTGTGCGAGCCTTTTCATCTTAGAGTGGCACGTATCCTGAGCGTCCTCAGTTATTTGTTAAATACATTCAAGTCTCTCTTCCCCTACAGATTTTGCCTCTATAATTCCCTCTAATACCTCGTAACTTATTCACTGATGTCTTAACATCTTTCCTATAATCCTGTACACATATTTCATTCCTGGCTGATTCTTCGGAGAAGTTCCTCATTCCTCATCTTATCAGTCCGCCTAACTTTCAAATGGCTCTGAGCACTATGGGACTTAACTTCTGAGGTCATCAGTTCCTAGAACTTAGAACTACTTAAACCTAACTAACCTAAGGACATCACACACATCCATGCCCGAGGCAGGATTCGAACCTGCGACCGTAGCGGTCGCTCGGTTCCAGACTGTAGCGCCTAGAACCGCTCGGCCACTGCAGCCGGCGCCTAGATTTCAATACCCTCCTGAAGCACCACATATCAGACCCTTAATTTATCTTCTTCTGCGGTTTTCCTAGAGTCCATCATTCTCTTTCACACAATGCTGTATTTCAAACACGCATTCACAGAGACTTCTTCCTCAAATTAAGGCCGATATTTGATGCTAGTAGACTACTTCTGGCCGGGAATGTCTCATCTCCCTGTGCTGCCTTCATCTTCTTAAATTACTTTGCTTACATGGTAGCAAAATTCCTCCACTTCGTCCACTTTGTGGTCGCCAATTCTGATGTTAATTTAATCGCTAATCTCATTTCTGCTACTTTTTTTCACACCGTTCATTCCATTTTTCCTGATTCTTACTGAGGATAACAATGTCATTACCGAATTTTCCCCATTGATATCTTTACATCTTCAGTTTGATTCCAGCCCATGAATATTTCTTTCACTTCCGTCATTGCGTCTCCATTGTACAGTTTTGGACAAAGGGAAAATATCTGCATTCCTTCCTTTTACACTTTTTAATCAGAGCATGTTTCTGTAGAAGTAATGTGACAAAAATAATACACTGGTTTCCCATCTGAAATAAGTGTGGGTACAATAGACGAAGGAATCGCTTAACAGTACGCTCCGTTTGTACAAACTGAAAATGCATAAGACATTAGATGTACTACAACATTCCCACATACGTTGAGAGGTGGCATGAGCCCCCTCTCATATTTCTATCTTAGTCTGAGTAATTCGATTTTCCTCTGTAATTGCATGCGGTGAAAAGTTGCTATTCCTTCGCATGTGGACTTCCCACGCAGCGTCTGTCGTCACCCGGATGGTCCGGTGACAGGCGAGTTCTGCTGAGCTTGAAAGGGTTAAGCCGACAGGTGTGAGGGAGTCGAGTGGATGCTTTCCAGACGCCAACATTGTCATAAGAGCGGGAGCGACACCCCGGAAGGGGCCAGAAGGAGCGGCTGGGCTAGAGATTCCGTTACTTCGCAGAAACTCAGTGAAAAGACTTTCTGGCGGGCTACCAGCGAGGCGTGGGAATGACTTGTGTTCCCAGGCAGTCTTGGCGGGCAAATTCCCGCGTTTTATGCAAAATCGTAACTGTGATTGGCTTGCTCAGGGCATAGCTCCGTGACGTAGCAAAATCGGCGCAGAAATTGGCACCAAGAATCTCCATTGGTGGACTAGTAGTGCTTCAGCAATAGAGTGGAGTTCTCCGCCGGTTTTCGAGTTGCTGATTGGAACGTTTAACCATGGCCACTGTCGTGGGGGTGGGAATGTTCGGTGTTCTGCTTGTACGGGTGCTCTTGAGAGGGTCGTCTCTCGTCTTTCGGTCAGAGTAGGTTACAAGACTGAGCTCTCACTGCTCTGGACAGCCTGCCTTCCGTTGGCTGTCTAATATACTTTTATTTAATTGTAACTGTTTGACAAAGTTGCTGAAGTTTCGTCTTCAACGTAACTTTCCGAGTACAGTTGGCAATTGAGCGTTCTGCGTACAAGCGGCCTATGTTGTCTGTCTTGAGCAGTTTTGGCTCAAGTTGGCTGTATTGGTGTTACTGTGTGACTTCGCTTGTTAAAATCAATCACTGTACCGTCAGTGATTGTGTGGCGAACCTTCTTCATCTCCCTCAGAGACGCATTTGTATTGCTAGGAAGTCTTTAGTCGGGAACAACCAGACCAGGATAATTTGTTTTGGGCTATACTCGCGACATTATCATCACCACGATGGGACGTCGAAGCAACCAGCCATCGCCTCCGGTACGCCACATCGTGTTCTTGCAGTTAAGAAGACAGCTTGGTAATGTATGTCCGCAGCACCCGCAGATTAGGGGTTTTCCTAGGTGATAATCAGAGCTCAGCAGAGCGCGCCTGTTCGTCTTTTTCTAACTTTGTTCTGTCTTGGGTGTTCATGGTCTGAGTTCTCATTACTGTAACAGCAATTAATGTTGGGTTGGCTGTGTGTTTCTCTTAAGATTTGAGTTGCAAGGAATTGGCTCCACGTATCACTTCGTCATAAATGTCACAATCTAGTTTAGGGACAACTTCACCTACACAGCATTTATTTGAGTATCCAATTTGAGCCAATTTGATGTATTGTAAATGTTTCATTTGTTTTGTTTATTATTTTGAGTTTAGTCATAATAAATTATATTGTTATTTTGCACAGATGTGTCATTCTGTTAATCGGTAGAGCAACCGTTTCATTTCTCACTAAGTTAATGAAACTTTCCTTTATTTAACTTATTTATCAAATTAAATTATTGCAGGTGCCAAACTCTTTTCTACTCCACTTGCAGGGTCGATTACAGTCAGTTCGCGTTTCTTTTTAATCCATGTGCAACAGCAAAAGTCGGAGTTAGAATAGGGGGGGCTTAGAGCATCATTTATATATGAAGATTCTAGAAGAATTTAGTGTTAAGCCATTACAAATTTTAACAGCATTTTATACGAATGAAAGTAGCATTGTAAACAATATTTAAATATGGAAGATATAACAACACAGTTTAACGACAATGTCGTTAAGAACGCTGATTCGATCTCGTAGCAAGAGAAATCACAAAATGAAATAAAACACATCCTTACTCGCATTCCTCACGAATCACTTGTATCATATTCCTAGACACTCGATAGCAAAAATATGTTTTAACAGTAGAATTTTGCGTAAAACATAGTAATGCTCGAAACATGTTGTTGCTGTTTCTCCGTTTGTTAAAAAATCTTACACAATTGTATATTAGCTGTGTAGAAACAATGTAGTGGTATTACAATGATTCATGGAAATGAAATTCAAATCAGTGAACTCAGCTGATATTTGCGTTGGTTAGTTTATGCTATAAACAGACCAGAAATCAGGAGGAGGATAGTGACTCTGGCACAAATAGGATTAAATTTAAAATGTAGTATAACAACATTTATTAGAGAGGCAGATGACACATAACAATAATTAACGTTAGCAGCAACACAGTTACACGACTTCTCACAAATCCATTGGTCGCGGAGTCGAACACTTATTACTTCTTCACTGACGTTACTGTAATGAGCATGGTTGTTCAGCTTATTTATTATATTATGTGATGTGTTGGCAAATGTGCCAACACCTTGTAGATAGAGGAGGCTGAAATGCACGCTATCTAACGCAGACGGGCGTGAAGTCTGGAACAGGATAAGTTATGAATGCACTAAAGAAAAGTACGTAGCTTCTTTAATACTTAACTTTAATTCATCGCTCGTGACTATACAAATGAGATTCTCTCCAGATATGGTTAATGGCGCCTTGCTAGGTCGTAGTCATGGACTTAGCTGAAGGCTATTCTAACTGTCTCTCGGCAAATGAGAGAAAGGCTTCGTCAGTGTAGTCGCTAGCAAAGTCGTCGTACAACTGAGGCGAGTGCTAGTCCGTCTTTCTAGACCTGCCGTGTGGTGGCGCTCGGTCTGCAAATACTGACAGTGGCGACACGCGGGTCCGACATGTACTAATGGACCGCGGCCGATTTAAAGCTTCCACCTAGCAAGTGTGGTGTCTGGCGGTGACATCACATTATGTTTATCCATGTATTGTACGTTGCGACGGGCCAAAATGAGACCAATGCGTCACACACTCCAGGTGTCGCACTACCTTAAGTATAGACACGTTATGCTGAATACTGATGAAAATTCTGTTGTCTAAATGATGCGAATTGTGATTTTTTATATATTGCCAATTAATGTGAATTTTATTATAATTTTACAGAAGTTTACGTGCGAAGAAGGAGTTCTCAACTTGTCTGAGCTCGTAAATGCTGAAATACGCGCCATGGATGTTAATGAACGATGATGGCATCGAAGTTAGTATCTGCGTAACCAATGGACGGCCATAACATACAATGATGAATTGTTAAAATTTAAAAATAACGCTCTTCCTTTGCTTTTTATAGCTCATACTGATGATAAGAAGAGTTTTTAAGAATGTTAAGGTTAGGACTTCTGTTGGCTGGATGTACTGGTAGGTGTAATATGGTAATTTAATTCGTAATAGGAAAGTAATTATCTTTGCGATAAATTGGGTAAATCTTGCTGTTTTCACTAGCTGATTTTCTATTAATAACGTTTTCGGTTTTTTAGTTTATCCACGTGTAATAGAGAAGAGATGGAACCATGAATTACAACGTTAATACTTAATCCTAGTAATGGAGTACTACGTACATTACATCTCGAACGGATTTGGAAATGTGCTCTAAAGAAAAGCTGTTGGAACGGGAATTGTATCGATCGTTATCCGGAGTTCACAACCTAACCCATGGGTAGCTCCATTAAAGAGACCGGTAACTGTTTTTCTCTTTTGATATTGTGACAGTAGGTTATTTTGAGTGCTGAAGTGGACTCATGGGTATTCGGATGGTGAAATGGATGCTAGTATTAATGCTGCCCATATAGTTCGAAATGTTGTAAGACGTATGCAGGACTGAACCTCACATAGAAAACGACAGACAAGTAGATACTTTGTAACTATAGGAATAGCGTTATTTTATGCTTAAAGAAAAGGCTGTTCGAGTATTCACTATTTTTTGTAATCGATTATTTGGCATATTTAAGAGTAGTGAGATACCAATGCCTGGAGTGGATGACTTTTTTGGATGCATCACAGAAAGAGAACGAAAAATTACATTGCGTTACAGCTTAAACACTATTTGCTATTTACCCCCAAAGTAAATTAATATCAGATTACCATAACAAATTAACTAAAAGAAAAACAAAATATGTATTTGATTTCCTAATGAAGCCATAATATTTTTTAGAAGGGGATTATAGCAGGTGCAATCCGTCTGGGCCTGAAATGAGATACATGCATGCGCCAAGTCGACGAAAGATCTCGCCTCGCGCCCACCGTCTGGCCGTCCTTCGGCGCCGGACGCTGAAGAGGGTGGATCAGGTAGAGTAGTGTCCGATAGCGACGGCCCTGAAGCAATTCCGCCGGCGACGGTCCATCTCGTGGATACGAACGATAGGAGGCGTGAAACAATTGCAATGCTTGATCCTTGGTTTAAATGGCTCTGAGCACTATGGGACTTACCTTCTGAGGTCATCAGTCCCCCAGAACTTAGAACTACTTAAACCTAACTAACCTAAGGACATCACACACATCCATGCCCGAGGCAGGATTCGAACCTGCGACCGTAGTGGTCGCGCGGTTCTAGACTGTAGCGCCTAGAACCGCTCGGCCACTCCGGACGGCTTGATCCTTGGTGTGTGCGAAAATTTGGCAATGTGCTGCTTGAAGGTTCTGACAAAACGTTCCGCTTCGCCGTTGGACTGTGGATGGAATGGTGCACTAGTTAGATACTGTATGCCATTGCGTTCACAGAAGGTTTCAAATTCATTTAACGTGAACTGACGGCCGTTGTCTGACACCATGACTTCAAGCAAACATTCGAGTCTGAACTGTGCTACGTGACGTTGTCGAGTTCATTGGCACAACAAAAGGAAACTTGCCATAAGAGTCTACCACAATCAACCAACGAGTGTTCCAAAAAGGTCCCACAAAGTCTATGTGCACAAGTTGCCATAGTGATTGCGACTTAGGCCAAGCAAAGAATGGTTTTCGTGGAGCGGACTGATTTTCCGCACAGGCGTGACACTGTGACATCATATGTTCTATTTGGGTGTCCATACCCTGCCAGATACAGTGTCGACGCACTGTTTCCTACGAACAATCTCCCAGTGTCCTTGGTGAAGAAACTGCAATACTTCTTTTAGCAAAGCTTTGGGGATACATCTACATCTACATCTACATGACTACACTGCAATTCACATTTAAGTGCTTGGCAGAGGGTTCATCGAACCACAATCATACTATCTCTCTACCATTCCACTCCAGAACAGCGCGCGGGAAAAACGAACACCTAAACCTTTCTGTTCGAGCTCTGATTTCTCTTATTTTATTTTGATGATCATTCATACCTATGTAGGGTGGGCTCAACAAAATATTTTCGCATTCGGAAGAGAAAGTTGGTGACTGAAATTTCGTAAATAGATCTCGCCGCGACGAAAAACGTCTTTGCTTTTATGACTTCCATCCCAATTCGCGTATCATATCTGCCACACTCTCTCCCCTATTACGTGATAATACAAAACGAGCTGCCCTCTTTCGCACCCTTTCGATGTCCTCCGTCAATCCCACCTGGTAAGGATCCCACACCGCGCAGCAGTATTCTAACAGAGGACGAACGAGTGTAGTGTAAGCTGTCTCTTTAGTGGACTTATTGCATCTTCTAAGTGTCCTGCCAATGAAACGCAACCTTTGGCTCGCCTTCCCCACAATATTATGTATGTGGTCTTTCCAACTGAAGTTATTCGTAATTTTAACACCCAGGTACTTAGTTGAATTGACAGCCTTGAGAGTTGTACTATTTATCGCACGTGACTGTCCACTGTCATGTTGAACAAGAATCACACCTTGCTGTACAGCGAGGCTATGCCGACGTGCAAAGCATCGGCGCAGTACAGAGTTCTTTATGCTCTGCAGTGAGCGAGGCCAAGATGTGCGAATGTATTTTAGCAAAATGTTCAAATTGAAAGCAGCTTTCGTGGCCTGTGCAATTTATCTATAGTTCAGAGGAAGGGTTAAAGCAATTCAGAATCCTGAACATCGATGTGACAACAAGATGCAGCAGAAGAGTCGAAGTCTGTATTGGGTTCAGTCGGAAGACGCGAAAGTGCGTCCGCACTACCATGTTGAGCTTTCGGACGATACACAATCTAGTACTGGTATTGAGACAATAACAAAGCCCATCTTTGCAATTTTTGGGCAGTTCGTACAGGAACCGGCTTCATCGGATGAAATAGCTGCAATAGCTCGTGATCCGTTACTAAGCAGAGTTTTTTGCCATACAATTAATGGTGGAATTTGGTGACACCATACACAATAGCGAATGCCTATTTCTCTATTTGTGAATAGTTACACTGAGATTTGGACAACACTTTAGAAACGAAAGCAATAGGTCTGTCTTTATCACCAAATCTGTGCGAAAGCACTGCACCAATTCCGTAGAGGGAGCGTCAACTTGCAACACAACTGGGTTGTCGGGATAAAAGTGAACCAAGCATCGATCACTGACCAATGCATCTTTAAGTTTTTGAAAAGCTTGTTGGTACTCATCTGTCCACGTTCTAGGGACAGAAGAGGTGCAATGGAGCTGCGATTTGTGCAGCATTCGGTATGAACCGAATATAATAGTTCCTTTTCCCTAAGACTGACTGCAATTCTGTGACATTGCCACATATGGCTGACAAATGTGACAGAAGAGGATGTACACCTAGACTGTTGATGACATGACCAAGATACTGCAACTCAGGTTTAAAAAAAATCACACTTGTCCCGTCTACACTTCAGTCCTGCAGAGGTAACACACGAAACAAAGAACACAATTTTCCAATGTGTTGTTCACGTGTACGACCTGCTACGACAATATCGTCCAAATAGTTATAACAGTTTGGTATTTGAGAGTCAGGTGTCCCAAATACTGTTGCCAAATGGTGGGTGCGGAAGCACTGCCAAAAGGCAAACGCAAATTTTTAAACAAGCCCAAATGAGTGTTCACAACACACACGGTTTTATGTTCTTCATCTAGTGGTATTTGAAGGTATGCGTCGCGCAAATCAATTTTTGAAAAGTAGTGACCAGCGCCTAATCTGTCCGTGAGATCCTCTGGGCGTGGCAACGTATAAGTATCAATCACAGTTTCTGTGTTGACTGTAGACTTAAAGTCAAAACAGAGGCGAATGCGACCTGAAGGTTTGGGGAGCAAAACCAGTGGACTTGTCCATTTACTAGCTTGTATGGGCGCAATAGCTCCACTATCTTGCAATTCTTTAAGTTCAGCAGCCAACTTGTCCCGTAATGCGATGGGAACAGTTCGGCTGAGCACTGTCTTTCAAAGAAATATGTGTAACAAAATTGTTAGCCTTGCCTACACCTTCGGAAAAGAGTTCAGTGATTTCTTTCAGCAAGCTAGCTGCACTGTCTTTGGCACTGAATGCAGTCACTGACAACACATTATCCTGAATTTGAAAGCAAAACGAATCAAGGCCAAACGTGTTCTCACAATGACGTGATTGTAGCGCAGTGAAAGTCACAGTTCGTGCATGCGAGAACTGGAATTTCTTCTCCGTTATAAACCGTCAGGTGCGAGATAGTTGTAGACAGGCGAGAGGAGCCTAACAGTTCATATGTGTTACGATTCAGCAATGAAACAGATGGCCCCGTGTCCAATTGAAATTTCACATGTTTTGCACTAAGATGCAAATCAACAAAAAGTTTGTTGGATTAACGTAGCACTGAAGAATCTGTTTGCCTGCTAGTTTCGGTAATGCCTGCAGCAGGCTTTGAATACACTCCATTGATTTCGTGGGTCTTGGGACTAGATTTTCATGAGTGGGCAGAATTCTTATGTTTGTCGTGTTGCAAACATACGGACTGTATGTGACCTTTCTTGCCACAAGCATAACACTGTGCTTGTCTGGACGGCCAATCTTGTCGTCTGTGCAGTAAATACCACTGAGAGGATGGCTTAATTCTATTCACTGATGTAGCCGCCTGTTTAGAGAACTGTTTATGTGACTTGGCGTGCGCGTGCCGTTGCTGCCTACTGGGCCGGTCGTGAGCAACGGAAGACTCAACCAGACAAATTGGTGACTGCTGAAATTTATCAGCCGCTACGGCACCTGAATCATACTAATCTAGAATTTGCACTGTGTGATGAAGTGATGGATCTGACTGTTTCAAAATCTGTTCTCTAAAGCTGAAATCAGTTACATTGTGCATGAACACATCACGCAACATAACATCTGAATATAAAGCACACTTGAATTTGCATTTCCATTCCACATAATAACCTGCAAATATGTTACCCACTCATGATAAGTTTGTTCTGATCTTTCCTTGTAAAGAAAGAACATTCGTTTGTTGGTCATAATAGTTAGTTAGAAAACCTACAACCTGATCATAGAAAAGAGCACTTTGAGTGGCGTTAGGGAACAATTTCTGAATGAGGCGATAAACTGCACTTCCTACCATTGACAAAAAGTAATGTAGTTTCACAGTTCCTGATAATTTGTGAGCGGAGATGGCGGCTTTGTGCTGTTGCAACCGCTGGAGCTATTCCTCTTCTTTTTCGTTAAACTGGAGAAAAGGCAGTACTGCACTTGGAGTTACAGTTGTTGCATGTTTGTCGGGTGGTCATACTGCGTTTGTTGCTTGGTTGGCCAGTAACTGCTGTACCGTGTTTAGAAGGGTTGCAGTTTGCTGCGTCTGAAACTGAAACATCTTTGTTAGCTGCGCTGCATCTATCTCTTGCAGCTGAGGCTCCTCAGCAGGGAGTGGCAGAGGTCGGTTGCTCATTTTGGAATAGGCAAATGCAATAAACAGGCAATGCAAGCAATAAAATAAGCACACAGGCAAAGAAAATTTCTGGAACGCCCACCTGACATGGTGTTAAAAGATGTAAACACACCCCTGGAAAGAAAAGACAATGTAGAATTGAGGCACCAGCAAAACACAGAAGTTCACTACAAAACAAAACAGAGATAATCTGTGGCAGCTGATGGCTCTGGGTTCGAAGCATTAACAGGTTGTCGCTATGTTATTCGTACATCTTGTCACCATACTTGGCCTACTCGGTTCGCTAGACAAACAATCAAACAACTCGTATTAATGAGTTTTATTACAGCAAGACAAGTACAAATACTTAACTTTGATCTGAGAATTCTTGTAATCCTATATAAATTACAATTACACAGATGTGTCGCAAGTAAAGGGCGATATACAAAATAATCAGTCTTCTTCAGAATAGACAAAGTAACACTTCTTGTCCTAGCAACAGCTACTAACAACAGTCTGTCAACTGCAGTGATTGCTGATCTCTAACTGAGCTACGTAGAGATTGCTAATGAAGAGGCTACGATGCATCAGCTGATGAAGTGGATAACATTGAAGTAGCTGCCAACTGTCTGGCGCTGCGCGTATGTCATCTTCACTTAAGGACCGCTGCTGACGCATTGTCGCCCTGGAGGGAGGTCGGTCATTGTGCATCTGGCTGACCTCTTCTCACAGCCTTCTCTTCTCTGTCGTTCCCGACTGGCGTGCTGGCGCAGACTTTACGCCGTAACACATTCATAGTGACTAACATATAAGTATCTGCTTAAAAAGATCTATTCTGGATTCTTCTAGTCTGCCTAGAAACTCCGAGCACGTACGTCATCAGCACTGGCCTACACTGCACTTGGTGGTATCCATGAGTGAAGAACGCTAATATCGCTGTTTAACTGGAATTATTTACTGTTTCTGATGTATAGCATGTCGCATAGAGAAGTACAGAAGCATACAGTGCTACATAGACATGCCCTGTTTGAGATGTAGGAAATGGAAATACCAGATAGCACATCACAAGCAACGTCAAAATAAAATGCAACACAAATCTACGGTGATGGGGTATGCTGTTATTGGTGGTATCTATGAGCTCCATAGAAAGTGTATACCATTGTGCCTGAACAACTGCTCTCAACACGGCAAGGGTTTTTGGATAGAGCTGTAAGCAGCTACATGCCTTCCGATAGCGTCGTAGCCCTTCGGTATCAGAGGCCTGTCGTTAGCTTAAGTCCAGTCTGTTGAACCTATTCTTCCACCTCTGCGTGGCTGAGCGTGTCATGACTAAGCTGCTTGTAGGGTAGCTCAGGAAGTAATGTTGTCATATAATTTCTGTTACCTTAATTTATAATACATAATAAGCAATTCTAGGTTTGGTGCACTGTCCAAAACCGTTCATACGCTTTAGTCTTTAACAGTTGAGGAATCCGTCGAACGGTAGCAAAGTCTATTTTTAAAATTATGAATGTCATAGAAAAACAGAAATGTTTGAAAAATTTACATAAGTAACTTAGGAAGCTACGCAGAACCTACATCATGGTCGTTATGAGAGGATTGGAATCGCTGTTCTCCCAGATTCGAGTCAGTGTCTTACCACTGCACCACCTCGCTCGGTAGTTATGGATCTGAAACTTACTAGCTGTTTGTTCAGAAAAAAAAATGGAAACGTTCAAGTATCTACCTACGTGCACAAAAAGTCAGTAATTTCATATCAGCTACGAACGATTTATTTTCTCATAGTCTCCGTTTGAAAAAATTATATGTAAAAACATATACTAATAATTTCGTAATAACTGTTAATGATTTGTATTTCCCATACCCCGTTTGAAACTGAACATCGATTTCACATGTTTAACAAATTAGCGTAGGAGTTTATCGCTAGTTAATGTCATACAAATTATAAAGCTCACAAATAAAAGTAATCTATATACACGTATCAGTAACGCAAAATGCGATTTCCAGTTCCTGTTCGCTTCTGCATACTGTAGCTTTGTAATGTTGTATGAAGTGCAGTGCAATCGTAGATAATTAGCATAACAGCAACTCCGTACAATTTAGGTAGGAGTAAATCAGTTACATTCTGTGTATAAAGAAAGTATCCTCGTACTGGGGAGTTATGAAGGACACTTTGTAATAACAACTGCTTATTGTCGATACAGAAAACAAATGTCAAATAGAATGTCTGTGGATGAATGTCCACACAGCTGAAGTACAACCAAAACTGTCTCCTGGACGTTGCAGGAGATGCGCCTACACAATGAAGGCCACAATTCATGGTAGGTGGCGGATCAGGAGAAGCCAGGGATGATCGACTTTGGGATCCAACCAGGCACTCTGAGTATGTGCTTGAAGCGACGGTACTTCCGGAATGTCTGGCGATGGCAGTTGTCGAAGACGATGGCTCGAGCGTAGATAGCTACAGAAGGAAAGACAGTTCATCTTGGACTTCAGGCGTGAGTAGATGACGGAAGCGATCACTCGGACGACGATGGCTGCGGCTGGGAAGACGTGCGACGTGGCGTACCACTTGGGAGCAGCAGACGGTGGTCGTGCATAATGTCTGCGGTAGGAGCTCACGTCGAGGGCGATGACTCCGTACGGTGAGCTGCTGATGCGGCCGTGGTGAAGCGATGGGACGTAACTGCTCCAGCGTGTTTGCATGACTGGGTTTGAGCCCATGTTTACTGAAGGTCCGGTGGACTTATCCTAATGCCTTCTGTGAAAGGTTGGGGGTGCGAAGTGAGGGGTTTACCTACATGTGTATGTGTGTTTTTGAGTGTGTAATCGCGCTGTGTAACTGTTCCAGCAAGGTCTGGCGGTGGGCTAAATGGTCTCCTACAGAAGGATATCAGCGTGGCGCTGCGAGGCCATGTGATGAAGCATAGGCAGGTAGTGCCTTGTCTACAGTGCTTTCTGCCGCAAGTGGCACGCTACATATCCTCTTCAGACGAAAGGAAGATTTTCCTGTTGTTTCAGTTACCTTTTGCTAAGGGTATTTTATACGGATGTCATAAATGGGCATTGTAATGGTAGTTTTTTGCTACTGGTCATCCGGATAGAGATTTTCCTACGTCCAGCCAACTGGATACTGGGACTCAAAGCGACTTTTCATGATACATGGGGCTGGCCGCTGTGGAAGAGCGGTTCTAGGCGCTTCAGTCCGGAACCGCGGAACTGCTACGGTCGCAGGTTCGAATTCTGCCTCGGGCATGGATATGTGTGATGTCCTTAAGTAAGTTAGGTTTAAGTAGTTTTAAATTCTAAGGGACTGATGACCGCATAGTGCTTTGAACCATTTGAACCATGATACATGGCCTTGAAAGTAATAAAACTGATTGTTGTTTTTTAATATTTATTTAACATTTAGATACATTACTTACAGTGTATTACATAAGTATGTCAAGAAAAGCAGTTCCAGTCATCAATGTATATGAAATTCTGGTAGCACATCGCAATCACCTTTCAGTTGTGGAAGTCAAAGAAACATTTTCTCTCAGTGATACACAGATATGCTTGGCATTCGGAGCAATGATCTTGGTTTTAGATTCGCAGCATCTTGTTTCGGCATCGCATCCATTTATTTTTGTATGTAATTCAGCAGATAAGCAAATGTCTAATCTGATCTTTCCTGACATCTCTGTTTGGAACCTGAATTATCTTTGCACACTTTCTAAGAGCTACTTCAGGAGATTCAGAGTCTGTTGTGTCATGCTGCAGTTGCAGCTGAACTCGCGAATTCACCAATGTAATTTTAAAATCCAATAGATCCATGAGTGATTTTTTGCTAACACTCGGTACCTACTGACCCTTTCTGTACTCAGTCCACGATTTCACATCCACCAAGTCAATGAAATGGAAGAAGACGCTTACAGACGACTTCTTTGTGCCGCCATGACGCAGTGAGCGGAACATCTCAGGGCAGCCAACAGCAGAAACCAAATATCACTCAGCAAAAATTCCAGAGATAGCTAAACTGTCCAGCGTACTGGACATATGGTTGTAATATAGAAGAAACTGTAATTGCACTTACAGAAAACTAGAGAAGTAACGTCCAGCTGACTGGACACGGTGACTAAAGAAGCTACTAGCAAGGGGAGCATCCCCAGATGACGCTGTGGCTGATGCTGGCGGCTTGACTGTACACAATACCAAGACTCCATTCACAGACAGGGGCCATACCTGGCTCGTGAAGTATACAAGTTAGTGTGGTGGCGGAAATACGCAGGGGTCAGCCCTATATATACTACATACTACGCAGCAGGTTTCTCATTCAGAAATCGCAGTTCATTGTTGCTCATTTGTGGGAAGTTCGTGTTATGCCTGTCGTGAGGAGGAGAACAGAGGCAGGATCGTGGCCTGTCGACACAGAGGTTTATCGTTTCGCACTACTGATGCTCGCATTGTCTGGGATCCCGTGACTGGAATCCACGGAGTCAGGAGAACCACACTCAACGCCTTGCAGGACCTCTTGCGACTAGCACCTAAAACCAGAGACACATCGTTCGCTCGGCCAGTCAAGATCGTAAAGCCAAGTGACGTACCGTCGGTCAGAAAGTTCGCTTGTTCGCAGGGAGACAAGTTTCCACACTAACAGTGCGACGACACAAGCAGCACCACGGACTTACAGCATGACGAACATTGTTGTGGGTGAAAGGTGCCTCATCAGTCAAGCGCCCAACGACAACCCTGGACACAGGAGTTGCATCGCGTCATCTTTACAAATGAGTGCTGGTTCTGCGTACAGCACTGCGATGGGTGTATTCGCATGTGGAGGCTCCGTGGAGAACCAACGCTTACAAAGTGCATTTGTTATAATACGGGTCCAGCACCTGATGCGTTGGTGTGACGTACCATGAAGTACACTTTTGGTTCACGTAACTGGTAACTTGGGCAGCAGCCGTCACATTTCTGACCAGTTTAGGTTATTGGCTGTGTTCCACATTCGAGATCGTTTCCAGTGACCACTAGATTTAGACACATCAGTCGTTGAGTCATTCAAAGATAGTATCAAAATCGACAGTACAGAAATGTCCCAGGTAAATTATAGTAGTAGATGGTGGCTAACGTGCTCAGTACTAGGATTGTTGATATTTTTAAAAATATTGGCAATCCGATGAATCGATATTTAAATATATTATAATCGGCTTTCGACATATAAAGAGGAACTAGTGAAATATCGACGAAAAAAATATCAACACACCGACCAATAAAAATATCGGCTGCACGTTGTAAACATACTGCCGGTTTTAGAACTGAATATTTAAATATTGATTTATTATTAGATATTCTGTACATCAACAAGCTAGTAGCCTGCTTATCCCCGTTAGAGCAAGAATTGAAAGGAAAACGATACAAGTTCACGCTTTGCGATAACCACTTTGCTAATAACGGTAATTGCATATAAATGGCACAATAAAAAGTGTGCGATGCGTCCGTCGTTCGGATTCGTCACATACGGAATTGTTCCGAAACACTTCATGTCGACTTCCCCGTTTTTTTCATTTCTGCCAACGCCAGCGACCTGTCAGTTGTAGCGTCAAAATTGCGTGGTGAAGCTAAAAGCTGCAGTTTCTGTTGGTAGCACCTAGCGCCGATTACGTCAGCATTTACCCTTCACGCGTCTCTGCCCACAGCGAAGAACAATCTTGTCGTTTAGATTTTTGTTCATCATTTTCAGCAACTGTTTTTGAAGAATGACGATATGAAGAAATATCACACTAGTAGCGTTAAAATTATTTTTTAAATTCAACTGGTGTGCTGTTTCTTCATATCAGAAGTCTAATTCCATTCACACCGTCAGCCCCTCCCCCCCCCCCCCCCCCCCGCAGTACAGTCGGACTTAGAACCTATACTTCCTTCACACATTCAAAGAGAAAGATTGGACGTGACGAAAGCTCAAAAAGTAGTAAGACTCTTTAACACAGTAAAATATTGTTCTGCTACAATTTCAAAACATCAACTTCAAATATTAACAAAATTGTGAAAAAATATGTTATAAAATAAAAATATCGGCACTCGATATTGCCATATTGATATCGATATATCGGGGGAAGGAATATCACCTATATGTATCGATATATTTTGGAAAATGTCGATACATCGATATTCAGTCACTAGCCCTACTCAGTATCAACTGGGGAAACTACGCTTGGCGCTGAGGGCAAAAAGTCTTGCGAAGTAATACTGAAAAACTGCCGGCAACCCACAGACGAAAGAAATATTTTACACCTCCTAGTTACAAACACACCCATCATCTTCAAGGGCGCCACCAGCACGGGAGAGATTAGAATCCTTAATGCTATACCAAAGGGAGAAATCTAGGACGGTATTTGTGATTGGTCTTATTGATACTATCAACTTACTTTAAGGACCAAAGGGCAACATTTATTTCAGATTCGGCAAACGAAGAATAATCGTGGTTGAAGCTGAAACACATAATAAATCACTCTCTGGAGAAGTACGTTCTAGAAAAGGTAATTAAAGAAAACAAAGACCCACCGTGGTTCAATTGCGCCTGTCGGAGAAGTTGCGAGAACAGAAGCTAATACACCCTCGCTACAAAAGAGACTGCAGGGACGCTGATAGAGAAAAGTTAATAGTAACTTGTGCATCCGTAAGATGGGCCATGCGTGATGCCTACATTAATTTTCAGTTATATCCTACCGGAAGAGAAAACAAATATTCTTAGTTAAGCTCTTGTCATTCATAAAGTCAACGAACGTCCAAACCTTACATTCCTCCTCTCGTGCAACAGACTGCTGTTGAAAGTGAAGACAGCAGACAGAAAACAGAAATTTTGAATTCACACAAGAGGGGTCTACCGTATCAACGTTTGACAGTTGCATATGATCGATACTGGTATTAGCACCCGCATTATTGAAATACGATGAAGACTACACAAGCGAGTAAGGTATCAGCCCAGTCAGATTTTACATAGCAGATCCCGCGGAATCAGCAGCTTTCCTAGGTCATATTTATCGAGAATGTCTTGTGCAACGAAACTGTCCCTTGTAGCTGGAAAAGAGCATAGGCCACTTCTGTTTACAAAACGGGTAAAATATGGCATGCGCGGAATTACTGCCCAACATTGCTGATGTTTAAAATCTGACAATATGGCTCCAGTATATTAGGACATAAAACAGGTATGCCTCGTCATACTTCAAGTGAAAGAAATGCAAAAGGATGTCAGTAATACTTTTCATTATGGTCTATTTTATTGTTTTAAACTGCATCAATCTCTAGTGTATTTGTGTCTTTCCTCCATTTTGCTGCAGATCTGAAGATGGTCAGTGTAGACCGAAACCGGTAGTCTGACGACAAAAAATTTGTGACCGTAGACGTATAGAAAATGAAATTTAAGCTACGAATTTTATAGTGCATTTTTCCTACTGTACTGCTTGAGTATAGCAAGTATTAATTCGTTATCTGTTATCCTTCCTCGTGTCGCAGTTTTTTCGGCCAGCAGTGTATTCACTCGTTGTGGAGATCCATCAGCGCGCCCACAAACTTTCGGCCCGCCAAGCTTCGCTGTATCACAGTTTCACCCGCGGAAGGCGTTCGAGGTAACCCACCTCTCCAGAACCAACTCGTAATCGGGACGTGGTTTTCGTACGCCCCATTATAAGCATACCATCTCCTGATGTATTTCTTTATTTTACACCGTTACTGTGAGGTCGCAGCTTACAGATTACGAACTGCACTGCACAGGAAGTGTCAGAAGAAGCCAAGGGAGGCGTGCTAGTGCGGAGAGGCGTCGGCCGCCACCGAAACAGTGACACCCCTGTCGCGTTTCCGGTTCCTCTGAAAAGTTCTAGAACGCATTATTCGTACGGAATTACATCCACACGACTAACTGGCCAGAGTACATAAATTACTATCACTGCCATGGGGAAAATCAGAATCACTGTGGAGGATCGCTAAATCAGAACAAGGGTCTGCCAACTGAAGATGCGAGAGCTCGATCTTCCTTTCCAAAGTCCCATTTCCGTTTGAGATTAGTGAAAAGGTTACCCAAATTCTTCCTCAGCTGGTCTACCCTTTTCTCCTCCCTTAAGCCTTTACAGTTAATTTTCTGCATTCCCTTTTACTACTTTATACGAGGGCGCGCTGAGAAGTAATGTCTCTCATACTTTTCTGTGAAAAGTCTTAAAGCTTTTTAAATAAAACAAACGTTATTAATATTCTATATCTTTATTCTAGTCTACATATTTATTTTTGAACATAGTCACATTGGCGACGAATACATTTCTCCCAACGAGAGACTAGTTTATTTATAAAGCCACTGTAGAATGTTTGATTTTGTTGACCGAGTCACAACCTCACCTCTCCTTTTACCGCTTCATCACTATCAAAGTGAATTCCCCGAAGGTGGTCTTCAAGTTTTGGTAGAAGGTGGAAATCGGATGGGGCCAAGTCGGTACTGCATGGATGATGACCGATAACAGTGAACCCAAGGGCTCGGATTGTTGCAGATGTCGCAGCGCCCCAAGCGTGGTTTGACATTGTAATTTCAGACAGAACAGACAACACCCATATATGTAGTAATACCTGTGATAATAGTGGTTCAGTGCGGACGCACACTACGTCCGAACTCTTGAGGGATGCAAAGCTGCGAACAAAGGGGTTAATGGACAGTGGACGCTACAAGTTTGTGAGAAGTTGAGAATTTGGGTTGGACGGGAAGTGTCTGGGTAGCTGAGGCTGTTAGGGCAACCGCTCGCGTAAAGCGGGAAACCCGGTTCGAGTCGCGGTTGAGTACAATTTTTACTTGTCACACTTGAATTTATTTCAGTGCCTAATTGTCTCTTCTGTCGGGGACATATCCAACAGAACAGATCCCAAATACACATGTAGTAATAGCTTGACTCTTGAGTGGCATATCTTACCTAGCGAGTGGCTCCTTGAAACAATTCTTTCGCGTAAGCATAGAACCTGTTGCCTACAAGGAGATAAATATTACATTTGGTTTGCGTTGTTCTTGTTCCTGCTCTACCTGTTTCTCCAGAGTTAGATAAGATTCACGTCTGTGTCCGAGGATTAAACGATGGACCTGGCCTTGTTTCGAAGGCACTCAGCTTGTCGCCGTGTGGACGCTCCACTCCTGACTGCGGCCTCAACACACTGTGACAGAGCACCTCCTCGGGTCCCTGCCGTCGGCTGTCGGCGAGTAACTGACAGTGGGTTTCGTGAGAAGATCCGTGAAACTATTGAAGAAAAGGAAAGCTCCCATCTACAATGTACACAATTCAAAATAATCGCCGTACTAAACGAGTCACTAAACGTAACTGACGCTATGTATGTTTGCAGGCATTCGTGACCGTTCTCCTTGAAGGTAAAAATCTATGTGGTCAGGCCACGTCATGTTCCTCTTCAATTATCCTCTTCGCAGCGTTCACCTAACCGGCGACAACAGAAGAACCAGAAAAACAGACAGCAAACGGATGGAAACGTCCACTGTGAAGCAGAAATTTTAAGAGAAAAGTGACCAGCCTAAGGTTATACTTTCAGTACTGGGCATTGTCCCGTTGGTTGCACCATTCTGCACCAACAACTCTCGAACTTCCACTGGCCCTGTTTTGCGTATGCTGCCCCTCCTCTCCTGCATCCAAATCTATGCTACATATTAAATTAACTTCTGATATTTGCAAATCTTTCCAATAATCCTTTTTCTAAGTGACCTTACTTGTAACTAACAACTATCATATCTTGTTACAGACGGCGTCTTTACACTTCAGGGCTTTTCTAAAAGTGTGCCAAGAGATCAACAGGCTATAAGATGGCGATAAAGTTAACCAGCTTTCTGTTCTTGCTTAAAAGAAAACATAATATTATTGGAAAAAAGAGTGGCTCTAACCAAAAATTTTTCATAGTACCCTCTTTGCGTAAAAATTTGCGATATGAAATTCCAACAGACTAATTGTAACACAGAGACGTAATATACAGCGTGCTGCTGACATGAAATGCTTTTATGTCAGTCTTGTATGAATGCGTAAGGAACCAGAGGAAACGCAAAAAGAGAGAATACGCAATAATTTACAAAAGGTTTTAAAATATGTTTCTTGACCGACGAAAAGTTTGTCTCCTGCAGACAATAAAAATTCGTGAACTCAGAAAGCAAATGAAAGAACAACATGAATGAAAATCATAAAATGCACACATCATTTTTCTCGTGAATGTAAAACAAGTTAGTACAGAATTTCAAGAAATCCAGACAAATATAGATCTAAATGAAAATCTCAGCAACTGAAAGCCAGAGGTAGTGCGACCACTATCTAAGTGCAATGGACGATCTTAGAATCAGAGAAATTTATGCAGTCAAGAAAGTAGTCGAAGTAAAACTATTCAGCGAAGTCGAAGGGAATTCCACCGTCATTTAGTAGAAATACCATTATTAGTGAAACAATTATCATACAATAATTCGCAAAATCCAACCCAAGGTATACTAACTTGGGAAAATAGTTCAGCAAGTAGCAAAGGATTAAAACTGAAAATTTTTAGCATATTTACGTTATAAGATGGCTGCCTTCCTGAATATTATCCATTACAACCGCTAAACTTACAGAAAATATAATAAATATAATTTTGGAACACATTCAGTAAAGTTTAGAACGGAAAACTAATCATAAATTTCACTATATGATACGTGAAATATATGGAGAAGCAAACCTACTGAACTTTCTCCATGTAGTCAAGAATATGAACAGTGTTTATAAAGATGACATTGGTTGAAAATCAGACAGTGACTATCTAAGCCGACTCTGCCAAATCCGAAGCCATATCCATATATTTGTGATACACTGAAGCGCCAAAAAAATTGGTGTAGACATGCAATTCAAATACAGAAATATGTAAACAGGCAGAATACGGCGCTGCGGTCGATAACGCCTATATAACAAAACAAGTGTCTGGCGAAGTTGTTGGATCGATTACTGCTGCTACTCGTACAATGGCTGATTCTCAAGATTTAAGTGAGTTTGAACGTGGTGTTATAGTCGGCGCACGATCGATGGAACACAGCACCTCCAAGGTAGCGATGAAGTGCGGATTTTTCCCGTACGACCATTTCACGAGTGTATTGTGAATATCAGGACTCCGGTAAAACATCAAATCTCCGTCATCGCAGCGGCCGGAAAAAGGTCCTACAAGAACGGGTCCAACACCGACTGAAGAGAAGCGTTCTATGTGACAGAAGTTCAGCCCTTCCGAAAATTGCTAAGGATTTCAATGCTGGTCCATCAACAAGTGTCAGCGTGCGAACCATTCAACGAAATATCATCGATATGGGCATTCGGAGCCGAAGGCCAACTCGTGTACCCTTGATGACTTCACGACCAAAGCTTTATGCCTCGCCTGGGCCCCTCAACACCGACAGTGGACTGTTGATGACTGGAAACATGTTGCCTGGCCAGACGAGTCTCGTTTCAAATTTTATCGAGCGGGTGAAAGTGTACGAGAATGGAGACAACCTCTTGAATCCATGGACCCTGCGTGTCTGCAGGAGACTGTTCAAGCTGGTGAAGGATCTGTGATAGTGTGGGGTGTGGGAAGTTGGAGAGATATGGGACCCGTGACACGTCTAGATACGACTCTGACAGGTGACACATACATAAGCATCCTGTCTGATCACTTGTATCCATTCATGACCATTTTGCATTCCGACGGACTTGGGCAATTCCAGCAGGACAATGGGACACCCCACACGTCCAAAATTGCTACAGAGTGGCTCCAGGAACACTTTTCTGAGTTTAAACACTTCCGCTGGCCACCATACTCCCCAGACATGAACGTTATTGGGATACTTTGCAAGACATCTCCACCCTCTCGTACTATTACGGATTTATGGAAAGCCCTGCAGGAGTCATGATGTCAGTTCCCTTCGGCACTACTTCAGACATTAGTCGAGTCCATGCCACGTCGTGTTGCGGCACTTCTGTGAGCTCGCGGGGGCGCTACGCGATATTAGACAGGTGAATCAGTTTTTTAGCTCTTCAGAGTATATTGTATCACTTCATCAAAACGTATTCAGACAAAAAAGGGCGCTTCGATGTCCGACGACAAGAAAAAGCAGCTGAGGAAAGTAAGAAACCGTTATCTTAATCGGCATCTGCATCTTTCTGATCTGCGAATATTTTGCGATTAACTTTCAAAAGTGGCTCTATATTTAGTATCAAAATAGTTCAGGGAATTTCGCGTGCAAGCCGTGTAGTGTAATGCTGTAGCCATCACCAGTCCTTCAGAGTAAATGATGTGAATGGCTTTACGGCATGTTTAAAAAAAGTCATCTTCCACGATCATCTCAAAGCGATGTGACACTGTGTAAGGACAGTGGATCTGTATTGACGAGGGTTGGGGTTCAAATCCGCAGCGGGCCACTAATTTAGAGATACAGAAGAATTAGAAATTTACTTCTTGGTATAACAAGCTGGCTTTTTATCTACTGTTACAACACTTTGATCGTTGATGTGTTACCTAGCAACGCATTGACGATACCGTTTCTACCTACACCTTGGGTGATGTTACGCCGCACCCTGGCCCTAACCAGAATAGAGATCAGAGGAAAGAGCTGCGGCGCAAAGTCTCGTGTTGTTTTTTTACCTATTACGTAAGTGCTAAATCTCAACATTAAAATTAATTTGTGTAAGCAAATACAGAGGACACAGTAGCGGTCTAGTGGATAACAGATGGGAACAACATGTCCTGAAAAGAAATAGCTGATAAAATTATTTTAGATTACTGAGTATAAAAAAGGTAAAGATTAGGGCAGATATGGTAATTTGTTCAGAAGTGATACTGTGTCATTAGTTTCTTTCTTATACGGTGCCTTTCATCAGGCAAAGATTAAGCAGCAAGCAGATGTACCACTATCGCCAGACAGTCTATACGGATTATCGGATTTGCGAAAAGAATGGAATCTTCCTTGTGTGACACACTAATGCATCTGATTATGCTAACTCCGTACGCTGTTCCCTACGTGAAGTAGCGTATGGAGGCCTACGTTGGATAAATTGTGAGAGTAAATCCTAAATGTCTTCACTCGGTGGTTCGCTGATTTTAGAAGAGAGGGTAAAAGCGGTGGCTCGTTTTTTTCAGATTACTCTTCCTCGCTGTAGGGGCTGTGATTTTTGATATTTTTTGCCTAAAGCAGCAAGGTAAAACAGAGGCCACTACTTCCACCACATCAAGTGGATTTAGTGCTCACATTTACACACTGAGCCGTGAACACTTCCCAGTTTATCAATGGGAATAATTGAACATGGTTACTACTGTCATCGGTGCCATGCGTGCAATGGTCGTGCCAGGCGCGCGATATTGAATCTTTATCTGTCGTTAATGGCGCAGAGACCTGCACGACCTGATAGTAACCGTTATAGTTCTGCATTATTCTGTTACACTAGGGGTGAGTTCACGTAATGAAAGAGAGAGAATGTAAGATTAACGGACTCATTTATTAAACAGTTGAGAATCGAACAATAATCCAACCAAATGGGGGTGGGGCGAAGAAAGATTCGAGTTCAGCAGCCTGCCCCAACGTACGTTGATAACAAGCCACGATAGCAGAAGAAAAGGAATTTTAGTAACGATCACCGTATTATCGAATATGGTCCAATTTCCTGAAGGAAGGGGTTGCAGGCATGCAACGACCACCACCAGGAATCAGCCAGAGACTAAAAAGATGCTACTGTGCGTGAATCGCTAGGTAGCCTCCCGTACTAAAGTAATAAAACCCGCAAGACGCGAAACTATTCACAATGGCCTATCAGGTTCCCTCTGGGCCGCAGGGCGCGAATCTACAGTACACGTCGGCGCTCATGCTTACCGAGCTTCTCCTGAAAGCGGCACCTCCGGTCTCCGGCACGGTCACACTAGAACTGCCCTATTGCCCCTTTGTCCACCACCCATCCGCGGAGAGCGGTTGGCGCCCGCCCGCGAAAAACGAGCACGCACCTGAACTGGCCAATCATAGGGCCGGAATTTCACAGGGAGGCGACCTCGCGACGTTAAAATTGAGCAGAAATAGTGTTTACCAGGTTGGTAAGGCAAATTGGGGAACTGAGAACAGGAGAAACATTGGCCACTACTGAATGTTCAAACGACACCACGTGTTACCCTGGCGATCGGAAAAGGGATGGGAAACGGGAAGCCATCATGGCTGCTAGGAAGACTGCTGCCCTCGCCCATAAATAAAGAAAATTTCTAGTGCCAAGCTCCTCTCACAGATCAGTGTGAGACAAGCTGTAAAAATCGTCAAATAAATCAGGCAACCCATAGAAATTATTAATATTGGTTCAAATGGCTCTGAGCACTATGCGACTTAACTTCTGAGGTCATCAGTCGCCTAGAACTTAGAACTAATTAAACCTAACTAACCTAAGGACATCACACACATCCATGCCCGAGGAAGGATTCGAACCTGCGACCGTAGCGGTCGCTCGGCTCCAGACTATAGCGCCTAGAACCGCACGGCCACTCCGGCCGGGTAGCGCCTAGAACCGCACGGCCACTCCCGGTGGCTTATTAATATTACCTGAATTATTACTTTACCGAGTACCAGAATGCTGGGATTAGAAATATGAAATACGAGCACTAAATGGTGAATGAAGTGCACGTCTTTCAAGGGTTCTTCATCTCCTGTCCTCTAATATCGTTGTCCGATTGGAATCCTTCTCCGTAGGTCGCTACTTCTGACATACGAGATGTGGCCACAAAGTAACGAAACTGATGCTGTCAAAGAGCCAGTACGCATGCGCCAAAGATGAACGACCGATAGCTGTGAAGCGTGAAGCTTTCTCCGTCGAATGTAGCACCTCTGGCGTCTGTAGGCAAATAAGTGTGGCCGTGGTCTTCCCGGGACGCTTTTCAACATCAAAATCGGATGAAAATACCGGAAAAGTAGGTCAACTGGTTAGATTTGACCGTCGGTTGAAAATTAGAATGATTGCTGAAAGTGTAGGAATTGATAAAGAATGCGCAAGGAAAATTTTACATAACCCATGTAACATAAGAAAAGAATGTGCGAGACTGGTGCTGAAAATTCTCACGGTCGAACAAAAAGAAGCTCCTGAGAATGTTTGTATTTACACTTCGAATACCATTGAAAATATTCCTACATCCTTGGAAAGAGTGATAACACTTGATTAATCTTGGTTTCCCACTTGTGATCCAGACACTAAGCGCCAATCCACGCATTCGAAGGACACAACTGCACCGAGAGCGAGAAAAGCTCTAATGGACAAATTAAGATTAAAAGCGAAGAAGAGTTTTTTCGATGTTCATGGAACAATTTATCTTTACTAGGTTCGTGAAGGTCAAACTACAGAAATTAATCAACATTACTACTTTGATGTTCTTGCTCAACTCGCAAAATAACAAAAGAAAAGACTCGAATTGTGGAAAAACAGCCCAGGGGTCCTGCATCAAGAGAAGGCACCGGCTCATACCATGTTTTCTTTTAAGAGGTTTCTAGCGAAGTGCAGCCTCACATTGTTAGACCACCCACCTTAGTCACCTGACCTTGCAGTATGTGACTTTCATTTATTCCCTGTGCCAAATCTGCATTAAAAGGAAAAGATTTCAGGCCGAAGCAGTGAAAGTGAAAACGGCACGCATCATCAAGGAGCTCACAGATGAACACTTCCAACAATGTTTCCATCGATGGAAGATTCGCATGGAGCGGTGTAGAGCTAGAGGAGGGGAGTGTGTGTGGAAGGAGAATAACTAAATATGTATGTTCTTGAAATAAAATGTTTTACAGCAGTAACAGTTATTTTATAGCCACACCACGTAGCTGTTTTCGACAGTGAGAGTAAGTGAGGTCTTTGGCATCTCTACTGTTCTCAGTACAATAATGTTCAAAATCTTCGATTTAAGAAAACGGATACCACCTAATTTGTCCAGTTGCTTGAAACAAGGAAATAGTTATATCTGGCGACATGGTAAAATCTATGACGCGTGAGAGCCAGTAAAATTCCACACGTCAATGTTACGATCACCAAGTCTAATCACAATACCGACCACTGCAACTTTTATACATGCTATCACTGTATTTTCCTGAGAGTTATTTAAGATGGTATCATACGTTGTCAGTAGAAGTTTTAACACTTATTTCACTTTTAATAACAAAACCATAGCTTCTTCCTTCGACATCGAGTTTCGTGTCAAATCGCCGAGCGCCTAGCTACACTGTTTAATGAACACACACAATGGTTTCTCAATCGCCCGCACAGAGCGAATTTCTGTCAGAGATCGATCATCTACGCCGACCATCGTCACGTTAATTTGATTTACTTGTTTCTCTTCAGAAAGTTCTTGCAGTATTGCAAATATGAAACATCAGTGTGAGGAAGGATTCTAGCATAGATAGCTTAATTTTAGTAAGTTATTAAATATGTATATTGTCGCCAATTTTATACGGAGTTTCTACGATCCGCCGTAGCTCAAGGACAAAATCTCTCACCGATTAAAACCTTCTAATACTCCAGGTCAACGTGTACTGACCATCTGTGATAGTGGAGGGGGTAAACTGCCTATCTCTTTTGTCACGAACAGCCATAACAGTGAATGAAATTCTGCATTTAAAATAAATTATGACCCATGACGTGGCATAAAAGCCGTAACTCCAGGGGATCGTACCAGGGCTCTCCGAAGAAAGGCTCTCAATTATATGTCTGGTTTGAGATCACTTACAAAGCCCGTGATGATTTTGTTAACTGTCGCATTTTCTGGTTCTAGAAGAAAATTTGTGTTTCAGCCTAATTAGTCTCTTTCATATACTGTACCATTCAGACAAGGTTACGTGATTTAAATAACTTTCTGGCGTTGAGTCGCATAAGAAATTTGGGGAGGCTTTGGTGCCCTATCCTGTTCAAAAGACTAGGGAAGTTTCAGTGAAGGACGTTAGGTATCGCAAAACATGTGTCTAATCCCTGAACCATGATCTCCCAGTGGGATCAGGATGTACATTACAGTATTGGCGACCTCTACAGTTTCATGTTTCTCCTCACTCTTCTTTCCATACGCTATAAGCCATCGCTATAAGTTGCTGGATTTGGTCGGATGCATTCAAATCAAGAATAAGCGATTTCCCTTGTGTGTTGCCTTTCTTGTAAGAAGCTGTACGTGTACATTGTGTTAGACGCCTTGGTGCTCTGGTATCCACAGAAAGTTCAGCCAAGTGCAGAGCCACTATTGCTCAACCATCATTTACATTACGCTAACAATATTCCGTATTGGTAGGTAGCTGAGAGCCGGTCGTACATTTCACGAATCAGAAACGGTGGAGATCTTATTGAGTACAAATGGTTCCGATCGTCTGCATGATATCTGGCATACAGAAGGGGAAAAGAGGCTTTATGGGTTACAGCAGAGTCTGCCGGGTTGCCTTCACAACAGGCGTACGCTGCGGGACGATATCCTACAGGGATTGGACAAAAATATAGAAACGCCGCTAGACATGATAGCCAAGCCTACAGGTTGCGCTGTTGTACTTGAGACCGAACGGCACCTGTACAATGTTCTCAATTCGTTACAAGTGTCAGTAGTGGTCAAAACAGAGTTCTATGTAGTTCTGAGTGCATTATGTCGGAGCTAAGAGGATTCTACTTGGTGGTACTTGCGGGTACTTCTGTAACCAAATAGCAAAATTGTCCAGTGTCTCACGAGACGCCAAGTCGATGATTTATACTGCGTATATGGAAAGCGGAAAAACATCATCCGCTAAGTCACAACGTGGACGAACATATGTATTAAGTGATAGTGACAAGATGGTCACTGAAGAGGATTGTGACGGAAATGGAGAGGTCGACAGCTGCAAAGTCACTGTTGAACCGAATGTCGCACTCGCGGTCCCTGTTGGCATCAAAACAACACAAAGGGAGCTCTGTAAGTTGGGAACTGCAGAGCGAGCTGGAATTCTAAAGCCACTCACCATCGATGCGAATGTCTGTAACGGGAAAACGTGGTGTCGAAGCCATAAAATCTGGACTACTGAGCAATGTGAGAAAGTCATTTGGTCGGATGACTATTTTTTCGCACTATTTTCAAAGAAGTTGAAATAGCCCGATTAAATTTTGCTGTTGTCAGCAGTTGACTAATGTAGCAGCGTTATCTTTATTTTAAGGAGCGTGAGTATGGTCGGTGAGTACGCTCATCAAGCTCGCTCGTTACCCGTGACCATGACAGCTGCTTGGAAGTGGGCAGCGAGTAACTCGTGGCTCGAGCACAGATGCTCAAGAGCGTGGCGACTCTGTCATACTTATAGCGGAAGGGAAAACGGCCAAGTGTGCAAATCAAAGGTGTGCAACGAAAACTGCACGTGTTGTGTGTGTACCCGTTTGATGAATTTATTATTTCATCTTCACAATATTTTGATCTTTGTGTTTTCGTGTTCTCTTATTTAGAAACATTGCAGAAACAGGAAATGATCACCCGATTTATTCGTTTAGCATACGCCAAGAGGTACAAATTTTCTTTGCTGTAATCAAACTCAGTTTATGTAGTCGTTTCATGACTGTTTAATGGAAGAAATAACATTCCTTGATCCCGGCGGAGGTTCGAGTCCTCCCTCGGGCATGGGTGTGTGTGTTTGTCCTTAGGATAATTTAGGTTAAGTAGTATGTAAGCTGAGGGACTGATGAGCTTAGCAGTTAAATCCCATAAGATTTCACACACATAAAAAAAAATTCTTTAAGCTTAAATAAAAAATAAGGCTAAAACTGCTAGAGTAATGAATAATCTACTGTAATTATTAAATGTAGAGGCTAAAGACAAATTAATACAGTACATGACATCTACGTGTCTAGAATGCAAATGTCTGTTGGTACCATTATCAGTAACTTCTGAATACAAACCTGTACATTACATCTGTATTATACAAGTGGAGTCTATTTATACAGCTTATATGATTGCTTCATAAAATAATTTCCTTGGTTCTCTTACTGTTGTGAATTAACAAAATATCATTGAGACGTCCTGGATCGATACAGCAGCGCTTCTCGGATACAGTTAAGCGTGCCCTGCTAAAATTTGTTTCGATTACAGCGCTGCTATCGGGAATGCAGAGGATTTCTTTTACCGCTTTAAAGAGCTTAGGGAAGGTACGGCCATTGGCCTTCCTCCACGACAGAACGTTTTTGACGTTATCACTTTTTCTAATATTTCTCAAGTTCATCTTTGCATTTAGAAGCTGATGAACGTCAGCTTCGGAACTTCTTTACGGGAGAGGGAGTGGGATCTTCTTTTCTACCATGACTACACTATTTAGCTTCCGACGAACAGTTTGATATTTTCTTTCTTCTCTTCACTCAGTACTAAGAGTTCCTTGAAATATAGGTGAAAAACTATAGTCATGTAAAGATAATCATGTAGTTCGTTAACGGCTTTTAACGACTCTCTCTTTTAGGTAGGTTTCTGCACGTCATTTCAGCAATTCAACTACCGCAATGCCATCTTCACTTTGGTACGTAACTAGTAAATTGATTGCTCATGGTACCACAAAAGGCATGGTCCGTTCTGTTTCAGCCTCCAGATCATATGTAGCCTGTTTAAAATGTTGAGAAATTTCATTCCGTCCTCCTTTACATCTGATACAAAGATATCATTTCCTGTTTTTTTTTCAGCAGGAAATTCTTAATTTCACTTTTTTGTGACTCAGACGAATCCAACACTATTCCATCTCGTTTCTACATATTGATGTAATGTTTTTTCTGATGTTGACACCAAACCAGAACGTTTCATATATTCTTCAGTTTTATGTGCTGCCTGAATGGATTCGGAAATATCAGGCGTGGAAGACGTTCCTGATGTTAAAGAGCTTCCTTTTTGTTCGGCTCTTGGTACGTCATAAATGTCTGTTTAGTTCCAGCGGAGATTTATCTCAGATAATTTTTCATATAAATCTATAAGAACATAATCACGTTTTTTTGGAACATCGGAAAACTTCTTTGTGAGGAGCACATTGTTTCTTGGTTCATTTCTGCCCTCAGAGTCTACAGTAATACTAGATGTGAAACTCAGATAATGAATTTCGTGACAATTGTCAGTAGAAACATCGTGCATCATAGAACACTCGTCCTGGTCAATAGCTTTCTTTACGTGAGACAATATCCCACTTCTCACTTGATTGACAATATCTTGTATAATTAGAGAGACAGTTCTCGGAGAAGGCAAAAGTCTCTCGAGTTCTTACTGCCCTGTACTTGGCACCAGTATCGATTAGTCCTTGTGAAAGGTTAACAGACCCTTCCCTATTAACAATGTTGAACGACCGTAAATCCAACCGCACACATCTGCGCACACTTGTCTCTGATCGTCTCTTTATCACTGTTCGAAACTGTTGTAGACGTCGAATGTGTGATACTTTTGCACGTATGTCTTTACATGCTCGCAGTGCTTTTCTTGTCTACGAATAATGTATTGCATGCCTCTCTTCGGCATTGTACGTGACCAACAGGATCACAAGTATCTCTTTCAGCCATTATCTAGAATTAAAAATAGTGGTAATAAACATCTGTTCTGTCGAATACAGCTCCTATTTTTTTCTCGTGTCTCTTTACTACAATGAAACAATTTTCTCGAAAACTATAGGGCAACAAAAGTACAGAGGAAAATTTAGTAGTTATTATTGCCACAATGTCTCAAGTTGATATCTCGTAGACATTCCCTTCAGTACAATATAAATATCATTTAGAACTCGATGAAGTCGAAAGAATACGTTTTATAATTCCGTTCGCAAAAAGTATTGTCCATTTTTTTATAGTATTTAAAATTATTGATTTTGACAGCGACCTTCTCCTTGACAGCGTTTCAGCTTTATGTGGAATTGAGTTAACTTAAATTAAACTATGATCGGAAGAAATGCATCAGTTTTTGTACACTCCTGGAAATGGAAAAAAGAACACATTGACACCGGTGTGTCAGACCCACCATACTTGCTCCGGACACTGCGAGAGGGCTGTACAAGCAATGATCACACGCACGGCACAGCGGACACACCAGGAACCGCGGTGTTGGCCGTCGAATGGCGCTAGCTGCGCAGCATTTGTGCACCGCCGCCGTCAGTGTCAGCCAGTTTGCCGTGGCATACGGAGCGACAGCGTGGACGTTAACCGTATGTGCAGTTGACGGACTTTGAGCGAGGGCGTATAGTGGGCATGCGGGAGGCCGGGTGGACGTACCGCCGAATTGCTCAACACGTGGGGCGTGAGGTCTCCACAGTACATCGATGTTGTCGCCAGTGGTCGGCGGAAGGTTCACGTGCCCGTCGACCTGGGACCGGACTGCAGCGACGCACGGATGCACGCCAAGACCGTAGGATCCTACGCAGTGCCGTAGGGGACCGCACCGCCACTTCCCAGCAAATTAGGGACACTGTTGCTCCTGGGGTATCGGCGAGGACCATTCGCAACCGTCTCCATGTAGCTGGGCTACGGTCCCGCACACCGTTAGGCCGTCTTCCGCTCACGCCCCAACATCGTGCAGCCCGCCTCCAGTGGTGTCGCGACAGGCGTGAATGGAGGGACGAATGGAGACGTGTCGTCTTCAGCGATGAGAGTCGCTTCTGCCTTGGTGCCAATGATGGTCGTATGCGTGTTTGGCGCCGTGCAGGTGAGCGCCACAATCAGGACTGCATACTACCGAGGCACACAGGGCCAACACCCGGCTTCATGGTGTGGGGAGCGATCTCCTACACTGGCCGTACACCACTGGTGATCGTCGAGGGGACACTGAATAGTGCACGGTACATCCAAACCGTCATCGAACCCATCGTTCTACCATTCCTAGACCGGCAAGGGAACTTGCTGTTCCAACAGGACAATGCACGTCCGCATGTATCCCGTGCCACCCAACGTGCTCTAGAAGGTGTAAGTCAACTACCCTGGCCAGCAAGATCTCCGGATCTGTCCCCCATTGAGCATGTTTGGGACTGGATGAAGCGTCGTCTCACGCGGTCTGCACGTCCAGCACGAACGCTGGTCCAACTGAGGCGCCAGGTGGAAATGGCATGGCAAGCCGTTCCACAGGACTACATCCAGCATCTCTACGATCGTCTCCATGGGAGAATAGCAGCCTGCATTGCTGCGAAAGGTGGATATACACTGTACTAGTGCCGACATTGTGCATGCTCTGTTGCCTGTGTCTATGTGCCTGTGGTTCTGTCAGTGTGATCATGTGATGTATCTGACCCCAGGAATGGGTCAATAAAGTTTCCCCTTCCTGGGACAATGAATTCACGGTGTTCTTATTTCAATTTCCAGGAGTGTAGTTGGTACGTGCACGTCCAGCATCCTGACTATTTGGCTTTAATCACGTTTTCTAAAGCTTTGAATTAAATGCAAATAAACTTGGGATCGGACTCGTGAAAACACAGCGCAGACTCTAAATTGTGACGTCTTATCGTAATAGAAATACACCAGAAAACGAAATGGTGAACTACACACCACATCATTATTAGTTCATTAGAGCAGCACTCACGTTCGGAAATTTAGGCTCTTTAAACTTTAATTCAGAGGAGCTGATGGCTCTTCAAAAACTGCCCATTCAGCGAAGAGCGTCATTGCTTAAGTCAACCTATGCGATGACGTGATAATTTAAATCAGAATGTCTGGTAGACACTGACGTATTACCACTATCACATAGAGATCGTACCTTTACCAGTAAGTCTTACACTGACGAAACGAACTCTAGAAGTACGAAAGCTAATGAAATTTAGTATTAATAGCTTTTTCGACTAGCAATTGGAAACAATTATCAGCATGGAATACAAAAGTTTTAACTCAGCATGGCGTCTTTGGTTCACTTATTCGAAAAGTATATCTGTCAGTAGCGCGCAAAGTCTGCATTCGCAAAAGCATTTACAAATAAACTGAAAGCTCTAATAATATACTACAAGCTTTAACCTGTCACTACTTAGAAAGTAAGAGAGATATGAAAATTAATCTTGAGCAATCTTGTTTGACATGGCTTTTAGAGTAAACTTTGAGAAAATAGGATCATGTTATCGTGGGCACCTCGTTCATCTAACGTCAAATGACACAAATTCCTATTGAAATTAACCTAGTACCTTGAACTTATCCCGACAGCAACTACCCCGGCTTTTTCCGGATCTGTGCAGCAGAACGTCCTCCTTCTCCGTCATCGCTCCGTAAGAAACGGCACTGGAGTGTGTGCAAGTCTCAAGAGCGCAGTGGGTAAAGTCGTAGCAGGCGAGCCGCGGCAAGTTGGCGCGGCCCCACTGCCCCTCGTGGCTGCGAATGCAATTCACGGCGGTAACGAGCTACGAGCGATACTGATGACTGAGGTGACCGGCTCTAACCGTGACCTAATGGATAAACGCTAATCGGTTTTAATCACCGAGGGAGTTGTTTCATTCGGACTTTGGCTGCTCGATAGTGCTATGTTCAAAGAATAGAGGTTTTGTTTCAATCGAGGTCATGAACGTTTGCACTAAGTAAAGTTATATATTGTCATTAAAAACAAATGGAGACCGTCGCTTCATTTGTCACAAACTTTTATTCACGTTTAATCTCAACACAGGTCAGAACACTGAAATACCGTCCCACGCTGTTACACTCGTAATAATCTGCACACATCAGCCTCACTACACTCTAATGGTCGGAACGGTAGTTGCGAACACGTAACATTGGCGCCCGTATTTATAATCACTTTTTGATCGTCAAATGGTGGCTTCACTCCTCTTCAAACGTCGAGGGATTCATCGATTACTGCAACCGGCTTCTTTGAACCCAATTACACGTCCTCTCTCAAAAGATGACATTTGCTTACATTTTTCACTCGCCTATCTGCGAAATATAATTACTGCACAACTGAGTAAACGGATGAAATTCGCAAAGACTTTACGCCCTGGTATCGACATGGCCCTATCCTTGGCAGCTGAGCGGAGAAACTGCGCTGCAGCGTTACACATTCATCCATCGGCCGCCAAAGTTCACAGTTTTGCAATGTCCGTCGATATATGTGCGAGCATCAATATATATATAGTGTATTTAGGGGGCTGCGTGACTCGACCGAGTTTCAAGGGAACATAGTGGGCAACACTGAAGCAGACCAACATGAGGAGCGTGTTCTCAGAATTTAACCAGGCTTCTGCGCCGCGAACGCACCACAAGATTCGGGCCAAGACAGGGACTGTTGATCAGTACAACGACAAAAACAGCCCAAAGTTGCAAATTTCACTTTTCTTATTCACTCGATAACTAGTTTCGTGCAGGGACCCATTTTCAAATCATCGTAAGTCAGTCAAAAATGGTATTTCCGAAAATGTAAAAAACAATGCCAAAATGTGCAAATGATAACCGTATGCGCTGTAACAGTCGTTTGCACAATTTTGACACTGTTTTTTGTATTTTCGGAAATACCATTTCTGAATGTGTTACGATGATTTGAAAATGGTTCCCGGCCCGAAAATAGTCATCAAGAGAATAAAAAAGCGTGATATTTGCAACTTTAGACTGTTTCTTTCGTTGTACTAACACAGCGACATTGTACTACTGTTCACTAGATGCTTGGGAAACACTGAATCCTCCATTCCCGGTAACATCCGACCCTCATACCTGAACAATTTCCCTCCTACCGCAGTAGCCCCTCTTACACACACATATATTACTCCTACTTCAATGTCTCCTATATCCTACAGCCTGGAAAGCAGCAAACTTATCAGCATCCCTGAAGCCAGCGAAAACCCTCCATTACCTCGAAATTACAGATCAGTATCCTAACTCAGTGATCAAGGCAAAGTCCTGGAATAGATCATATTACACTGCCTGACCAAACACCATATACTGATGCATTAATAGTTCGCATTTACTGCTGGTCATAGCACAATACACCAAACAACGGCAAATGCCGGGATGGTTCCTTTCAAAGGGCACGGCCGACTTCCTTCCCCGTCCTTCCCTAATCCGATGAGACCGATGACCTCGCTGTCTGGTCTCCTTCCCCGAAACAACCAACCAACCAAACAACGCGGCAAATGAATGATACATGACGTACAAAATATCAACACTGTATCACTGGCGCAGTATTGCTGCTGAGAAGGCTTTCACCTCTGGCATGAAGGTCTCATGACAGGTCTGTCTACGCCCACATCGAAAAAGCCAGCTTCAGAGCAATCCTATAGAGGCTGGCATCTCCCAGAATGTCGTGCAAAATACACTCCTGGAAATGGAAAAAAGAACACATTGACACCGGTGTGTCAGACCCACCATACTTGCTCCGGACACTGCGAGAGGGCTGTACAAGCAATGATCACACGCACGGCACAGCGGACACACCAGGAACCGCGGTGTTGGCCGTCGAATGGCGCTAACTGCGCAGCATTTGTGCACCGCCGCCGTCAGTGTCAGCCAGTTTGCCGTGGCATACGGAGCTCCATCGCAGTCTTTAACACTGGTAGCATGCCGCGACAGCGTGGACGTGAACCGTATGTGCAGTTGACGGACTTTGAGCGAGGGCGTATAGTGGGCATGCGGGAGGCCGGGTGGACGTACCGCCGAATTGCTCAACACGTGGGGCGTGAGGTCTCCACAGTACATCGATGTTGTCGCCAGTGGTCGGCGGAAGGTGCACGTGCCCGTCGACCTGGGACCGGACCGCAGCGACGCACGGATGCACGCCAAGACCGTAGGATCCTACGCAGTGCCGTAGGGGACCGCACCGCCACTTCCCAGCAAATTAGGGACACTGTTGCTCCTGGGGTATCGGCGAGGACCATTCGCAACCGTCTCCATGAAGCTGGGCTACGGTCCCGCACACCGTTAGGCCGTCTTCCGCTCACGCCCCAACATCGTGCAGCCCGCCTCCAGTGGTGTCGCGACAGGCGTGAATGGAGGGAAGAATGGAGACGTGTCGTCTTCAGCGATGAGAGTCGCTTCTGCCTTGGTGCCAATGATGGTCGTATGCGTGTTTGGCGCCGTGCAGGTGAGCGCCACAATCAGGACTGCATACGACCGAGGCACACAGGGCCAACACCCGGCATCATGGTGTGGGGAGCGATCTCCTACACTGGCCGTACACCACTGGTGATCGTCGAGGGGACACTGAATAGTGCACGGTACATCCAAACCGTCATCGAACCCATCGTTCTACCATTCCTAGACCGGCAAGGGAACTTGCTGTTCCAACAGGACAATGCACGTCCGCATGTATCCCGTGCCACCCAACGTGCTCTAGAAGGTGTAAGTCAACTACCCTGGCCAGCAAGATCTCCGGATCTGTCCCCCATTGAGCATGTTTGGGACTGGATGAAGCGTCGTCTCACGCGGTCTGCACGTCCAGCACGAACGCTGGTCCAACTGAGGCGCCAGGTGGAAATGGCATGGCAAGCCGTTCCACAGGACTACATCCAGCATCTCTACGATCGTCTCCATGGGAGAATAGCAGCCTGCATTGCTGCGAAAGGTGGATATACACTGTACTAGTGCCGACATTGTGCATGCTCTGTTGCCTGTGTCTATGTGCCTGTGGTTCTGTCAGTGTGATCATGTGATGTATCTGACCCCAGGAATGTGTCAATAAAGTTTCCCCTTCCTGGGACAATGAATTCACGGTGTTCTTATTTCAATTTCCAGGAGTGTATCAACACAATATCACTGGCGTAGTATTGCTCCTGAGAAGGCTTTCACCTCTGGCATGGAGGTCTCATGACAGGTCTGTCTATGCCCACATCGAAAAAGCCAGCTTCAGGGCAAACCTATAGAGGCTGGCGTCTCCCAGGGTTTTGTGTTTGGGTCGGTTCTGTACTTACTGTACGTCAACGACATCCCAAAACATCAAAGGAACAAGAACTGCTTTCTATGCAGACGATATAGCAATCTGAAGACCCACCTCAAACCTTAATTACATAACGACGACTTTTCAAAGGCACTTTGAGAGAAGTAGTGGAGCAAGGCGGTTTCTACCCCAAAGTACCGTTATCCAAGATGACGGCCGTGACGCAAGTACTTGACGTCACGTGACGTCAGCTGATGACGCGATTGACGTCATTCAAGATGGAAGCTTTTGGCGGGAAGGTAGATCAATTGGGCTACCTCTACTAGCTTAAGAAAATGGCCAGAAACAAAGGGCACTTGGGCTACCTCCACTAACCTAAGACACCTCGTCCTCGAAACTGGACATAAGTCTCTATTTAAACAATTAGAGGCACTACTACCATCAAGTGTGTTCGCCATCCTCTTGGAAAATGGGAGGAAATTTCGAATTTTCTCGAAGAGCTTACTCCTACAGCTGAGGGGAGTTACGGTGGGGTTGCCCCCCCCCCCCCCCTCCACCCCACTAGAGCCTGCTCATCATGTCGTTCAGTTCGAATATAATTTGTTTGAATTTGTATAAATTACTTTAAATTTATTATCTACCTACAGCATTAGTGTCGTGCTACCGCCACAGTAGGCTGAGATATCGGTTGTAGTGTGGAACGAGCAGGGAGTGTTTTAATAGCTGTATTACTTGCACTCAGTTAGCTGAAGAATGTAAACGAGCATTAATTCTTGAACATATGAAGAGGAAGAGTACGGTCCTGCAAATAAATGCTTCGCACAATGCATGGAAACACCTGTCACAGCTCCCACCCCACAAGAGGCAACTGCCTCCAATCCAACCGACTGAAGAACTGGCTTAGCCACGCTGTACGTGTGACGCGGCCCCATCCCGGGCGACCGAGCGCGTTGATATCTATTAATAATAAGAACGAAAAATGACTAGCCTACTTTCAGACCCACTGACGTCTGCCGCACACAAGCAGTCGCTTTCTCTAAGAACACCCAGGCCCGCTAGCCGGCACCGGCCTGCCACGCTGCTGAGGGGATGTGTTGCCCAAGTCCGAGGAAGCTTTCACAACAGTGAGAACAAAGGCAGCGCGAGCTCCTTAAAAGGATTTAAATGTTTACTGCCCCCAAAACAGGAACCACTTAAACGAATGCGAGTCGCTGCTAGGGGGCACACGCAGGTGTTTTAACAGCTGTGAACAAACAGCTCCTTCAGTTAATACGCTTAATAACATTGAGAAAACATTTCCAATCATTGATAAACTATTAAACATGTTACATATGTAACTCCAGCTCTAAAGAGTTCGAAACATATAATACTTTAGCACAAAAGTTATAACTATGCATTTCAAGAAAAGTTTTTCCTTCATCCTGCTACATGCGTGACACAATAATAATAATTTACAGTCGGCTATATCTTTTCATCACTTTGTTATTCCATTGCTCATATCATTCTACCACTCAGTTAACATGATATCCATCTTTGAGAAACACTGCCAGACTTAACGAGAAACTTCCAGACTTAACGAGACATCTATTAAACACGTTAGATATTGTAACTCCAGCTCTAAAGAGTTCGAAACATATAATACTTCAGTACAAAAGTTATAACTATGCGTTTCAAGAAAAGTTTTTCCTTCATCGTCCTACATGCGTGACACAATAATAATAATTTACAGATGCATCCAAATGCGTCCAAAACCTCTAAGAGACGTGACTATGAGTGAAGATGCTATTTGGAATGCACGCTGGATGATACTGAATTCTGTCTCTGCATCTGGAGTCATTACGTGTATTACGAGCTCAACTGCAGAGAATGCAATTAGATATATTCTGAATAAAGGAAGGGAGGTATTTTTATTGCATATAGCTCAAAGTCAGCGAGCTTCGTGATTTTCGACGGTGAATATTATATATGGGAAATTCTACATTGCTGGTGTTAAGACTAGTGTTTCTTACATTTAGCTTAGCTTCGTAAGCGCTGAACCAAATGATTTAGAAAGTCTTCAGATGAGAAAACGGAGAATTTTAGCAATCAGGAGTGGTGTCCAGCGGAAAAGATGAAATTTCAAGTACCGCTATCGGAGGAATCGACGGCTTGTATGAGCGCTGAAAGTTTAGTAAATTATTCTAACGTGATGATGAAAAACTTTTATGTACAAATGTATAGTTTAGAACTCTTTAGAGGTAGAGTTAAAATATGTAACGTGTTTAATAGCTGTCTTATTAAGTCTGGAAATGTTTTCTCAATATTATTAAGTGTGACGACTGAAGAGCTTTGTCTTCAGATGACAAAAAGAAGAATTTTAGTATTTAGGAAAGATGTATAGTTGAGAAGATGAAATTTAAAAAATTAGCGCTACCAACGGCTTATATGAGTGATGAAAGTTTAGTAAATTATTCTAACGTGACGATGGAAAATTTTAAGTCGAAATGTACAGTTTGTAGTAAAAGTGTTACATGTTTCGAACTCTTTAGAGCTGGAGTTACATATGTAACATGTTTAATAGTTTATCAATGATTGGAAATGTTTTTTCAATGTTATTAAGCGTATTAACTGAAGGAGCTGTTTGTTCATAGCTGTTAAAACACCTGCGTGTGTCCCCTAGCAGCGACTCGCATTCGTTTAAGTGGTTTCTGTTCCCCTCAGCTGCAGGAGTAAGCTCTTAGACAAAATTCGAAATTTCCTCCCATTTTCCAAGAGGATGGCGAACACACTTGATGGTAGCAGTGCCTCTAATTGTTTAAATAGAGACTTATATCCAGTTCCTAGGAAGAGGTGTCTTAGATTAGTGGAGGTAGCCCAAGTGCCCTTTGTTTCTGGCCATTTTCTGAAGATAGTAGAGGTAGCCAAAAGCCTCCATCTTGAATGACGTCAATCGTGTCATCAGCTGACGTCACGTGACGTCATGTACTTGCGTCACGGCCGCCATCGTGGATAACGATACTTTGTGGTGACACCACCCCTGGGGTGACGCCGCCCCTGGGGTGACGCCGCGCTTCCACCATCTTGGATAACGGCACTTTGGGGTAGAAACCACCTGGCTCCACTGCGGAGAAAGTCACTCAATCATGAAACCATAGTCAATCCGAACAAATGTCGTGCACTAATGTTCAAATCCAAGAGAAGTCCACGAAACCGTCAAATAATCCTAGTTGGCACAGATGTCCCATGGATCAACTCAGTGAAATATTTATGCCCTATACCACATTAGAAACGTATTTAATAAAGATCACGGTAGAACATTAGAGCTCTATCCCTTGCTACAGGGCGACGATCTCATGGGCACAGCTAAACTTCTACTATACAAGACCATTAACCGCCCCGCTGTACAGGTCGAATGTTTGGAGCATGGGATCAAACATGCAGCTAATGAAAATACAGAGATTACAAAACCAAATGCTGCTCATCAAACCGGACGCTCCTCAGTACATGCCTAATACGTTCAGTTTGACCTGAACTTCGAAAACTCACTAAAGTAATCCAGACCAGAGCCACAAATTCCTATGAAAAATCTTAATTGTCGCCATTTGTACTCATAACAGCACTAGGCGTAACAAACCAAATCGTCAGCTACAGATGATCGAAACACACACTCAGGACATAACATCAAGTAACACCACAATTACACACAAATTCGACACGTTATTTATATATCGAACACGACAGCAGAACGAAGTGGAGAATCACCTGGATTTCAACTTGACAGCCAGCAGTTCTACTTCCGGGACCAACGTTACCAGTGTCTTTGGCTCTTCAGCGTATAGTGAACGTTCAGACGGATATAAACTATATATTTTTAATATAGGTATATTTAATACCGTACATAAATGTGAAATCCTGTCACCAAATATCTCAAAAACTTTTGACCGATTGACTTCAAATTTTTATTGAAGTGTAGATTGTGAACCCGATTCACTACGTGTAATTTATATGGTATAAATGTAAAATATAATGTGAATACCCTTTTTGCCGACTAGTACGATGTGCACTACCAACCGTCTTCGATGACTGCCGCTTGTCTACCATATTTAACGCTCATCGAGCGAACTTAGAACTTCTTGGAAGTGTTACTTAACCTGATTATGACATTAGACAAACTGATCAAATACTCTATATATTTTATTCAGTAATAAATGGTGTGAACTTATAATCAGAATCTATATAATATTTTATGCGTTCTCAGTATAATAATGGCCACTGCCTTTGCGATAAACATTGGTCTATCCTGAAGGAGACAGTATGACCTCTCAGCAAAGCGCGATATCCACACTTGGTTTATCAATGTTTTTGTCCTGTCAGTGGATGTTACACAGTTGTCGTGGATATGTGATTGCAGTTTGATGTTTCACCTTTGGAGAGCAGATGGATATTGTACAAAGAAGATATCGAAGAAAATGAAATTTCGAAGTGCTAGTTCGTCCGGTGAACTGGGTAGTGAGGGAGGGTCCCTGTTAAGTAGCAGATTGTACTGAGTACGGCTGGTAGTCTGCTTTCTCGCTCTCCTTTTCGCCAGCTGTAATGTCTTCCTAGAAAGCACTCGTTCACTTCTTATAAGGAGAGTGTCCACCACTCTACACAAACTAATCTTTCATGGTAATGTTTCTGATAAGTTTCTGACGTATATCTTTCATTTAGGTACCAGCGAAATCTTGATTGCAACACTGGCGCACTAGACGTATCAAAGAATTTTCTTCAGCAGCCGGCACTGTGCGACCTGATGTTTCCCGGCGTATTCTGACATCCTATTTCGGCCGACAGTCAGCAGTATATCAGAAACAAACACCTGACTGCTGATCTGAGCCTATCTGTGGAGAAATGACATCTTACCCGTAATTCCACTAATTATGTATAACATTTACAAGAATTTCGTCTCAATGAGAGTGACGTGTTGTTTTGTCGTGCCTCTTCACCAGCGTGCCATTAAACATCTACATGGAATCGATAAGGAAGAAATTCGAGACCAACCTGGCGAGAATTTTCGAGATTGTGCTGACCTCAGTTTACTTTCTTTTCTACCGTTCAAATGGCTCTGAGCACTATGGGACTTAACATCTGAGGTCATCAGTCCCCCACACTTAGAACTACTTAAACCTAACTAGCCTAAGGACATCACACACATCCATGCCCGCGGCAGTATTCGAACCTGCGACCGTAGCAGCTGCGCGGTTCCAGACTGAAGCGCCTAAAACCGCTCGGCCTCCTTTCCTACTCGGCGTTTGAAGAAATCTGTTCATGGACGATTTCGAGGAGGAAGTCTTGGACTAAGCCCAATTAAACCAACCTGTTTCTATCGTTACGTGGATGACATGCACGTCGTTTGGCCATTTGGACGGGAAGCTTATGTGAATTTCTCCGTCTCCTCAACTCACCTCACCCCAACGTACAAATTTCTTGGCGCGCTTACGGAGAGCCAACACAAACTTCTCTGTATCCATACTCCCCCAGTAGTTACCACAATTTTCAGCGTGAATGCGTTTTACGCTCACTTGTTCACAGGGTGCGAGCAAGTCAGCCTCCCTGCTGATCTAAAGCACCTGGAGACAACATTCCGAAGGAATAGGTACAGCAGTAAGCACATAAGGCATGCTTTTAGACACGGTGTACCTAGACAACAGCAAGGAGAAGAAGAGGAACAGAAGTCATTAGGGTGCATCCTGTTTGTCAGTAATACCTCCAAAAAACTTCAGTGTCAAACGAGTACGTCACCACCCATTAGGGCCTCCATACTACTAGGTTCAGCAGAGGATGATACAGGCCTTCGTAAACCAGGGGTCAAGCAAACCTCCTGCCAGTGCGCACGGTAGAAGAGAGGTGCGGTGAACACAGACGCCATCTTGAACGACGGTATATCATCAGTCATGACCGATCCTTCTAGAAACATTGACCGTACTGTACATTACAACAAATCCTAAATACTTAGACAATCTTCTTGCTTCTGGGACTGTGTGACTAAACAGACCATTGAAATTAGAGTCGAAGACGATCTAATCAACAAATATAGCGGCCTGCAACTGAGTCAGATATGAGACTGGAAAAATCAAAGCCTTGCTGTAGAGTAAGCTCCGCACCCGATCGTGACAGAGCGGAGACTGGGGAAAGCAGTTTGTAGCCGAGCGTCGCCACCAACCACGCGTGGGCTGCATACATGGCGTCATGAGCAGAGTTTAGGGGGGATAACGGCCAACGTATACACAGGGCGCCGACACGAGAAGAGTAGCAGTCATCAGAAGCCACCTATCTGTAGAAATATCGTGGAAAACTTACGACTAGACCTGGGCGGACAAGAGATAACTCTTCAGTCATACCTGTGAATGTAGACTGCTGATCATTAAAACTACAGCTCTAGGAAGGATAACAAACAACGAAATTTCACTGATCTGGCGTAATCAGCATAACAGGAAGAGAACACGATGAAATTTGGTCATCAGGGCTCAAAGTCAGTTCGAAGCGGGACTCCTCACTGAAGACAATTCTACTCCGTTCAATGAGATTCCAGGTGGAAGACGTTTCTGGAGACGCCCAGACAGCGGTGGGATACCATCCTGACCGATCGCCTGCCATACTGGCTGACAACCAAGTCTGATAGTCTGGGTGCCATTTCTTTTCATACCAGGACCACTTCGGTTGTCATCTTCAGCGGCACCCTTACAGCACAGCTGTACATCCGCAATATACTACATCCCGTTTTGTTGCCCTTCGTGGCGAGTCATCAGGACTTACATTTCAGCAAGATAACGCCCGCCTTCACGCTGCGAGAGATTCTACTGCTTGTCTTCGTGCTTAGCAAACTCTGTCTTGGCTAGCAAGGTCGCCGGATCTCTCCCCAAATGAGAATATTTGGAGCACTATGGGCAGGACCAACCAACCAACTCGGGATTTTGATGATCTAACTCGCCAATTGGACGGAATATGGCACGATATTCCTCAGCAAACATCCTACATCTCTATCAAGCAATGCCCAGCCGAACAACTGCTTGAATAAGGGCCAGAAGTAGACCAACGCCTTAGTGACTTACACAATTTGTGAACCTCTTTCTCTTGAATAAATGATCTAACTTTCGTGAAATTGTAATCATTATTTGTCTATACATATACATAGCATCCGCCGATTTCTGTCCCATTCGGATAATTCCTTCGAGGTGCGTCAGTTGGTTTTAAAACCCTAGGATGCATGGTGCCGAAAACACACATGAATACATATCCAGGGCCTCCAAGGCCCTGCCCTAATTTAAAATTTACCTCTTTTCATATAATCATTCTTTGGAGCTAAATTTATTTCTGTCAAATTTATTGTCATATTGAAAGATTCCTAAGATATAGTAACAGGATCTGGTGGGTCTGATTAATATTTTATTAATTTTTTTAAAAAACTCTAAGAGTGATTTTTTATTAGTTACATCCATTTACATACAACATATACAAATAATTTTATTAATTCACTTATAACTTGCAGTTTATATTTTATAACATTTATTACAACCAATTTCTTCTATTAAAACATACTCAGCATTCACAATATTATGTATATAGGCAATATTTTGACAAAGAGTTATTATTCATTGTTCATTTAAAATTGCATTTTTCTTAGTTTTCAACATGTGACAAACAAGAAGCACAAAGAACGCCACTATGTTCCTTACAAATGTTGGTTTTACACTTAATGCATGTCGTATCATTTTTCCTGTGTTTATTATAAGGACAATAATTGCATCTCCTTCTTTTTCCTGAAACAGGTAGTTGGTTCAGCAATATGACATCTTTTTGAACACCACATCTTTGTATGGCATCAACGATTTTCTTTGGAAGTTCCATTAGTGATCTTACCATTTCCTCTGCTGAATCTCTTAGGAACTAACGCCTTTTATCACTTCTTCCACTATGGTATGTCAGATGTTGGGCGGAAAATAAAATTTCACCGTTCATTGCTACGAAGTCCATCATAATCATCAATCATGCAGATGGCCATCTTCTTGTTCGTCTCATGCAAGTGTAATAACGAATTTTCTGGTCCATTTGATCTACTCCACCCTTCGTAGAGCTATAGAACTTTATTATATCTGGTTTATGTTTTGCATGAGTTTCATCAATGTTTCTGCCGTGATGCATTGTACTAATGAGAACTACAGACTTTTTCTTTTTGGGAACATAACTCACCATTGTAATGTCACCGCTAAATGCAAACAAAGAGGAATGAATCGCTCTTGAGGCACATGGTTTCATTTCATTAGGAATTTCTGGTTTATTTTGTTTGATTGTTCCCACCACTGTAATTTGTTTCTGAAGCATCTCTTCTGCCAGCTGCACACTAGTATAGAAGTTGTCAACAGTAATATTTTTTGATGATCCTTCAATGCTTTTAGCGCGATCTTTCACCACATTCAATCCAAGATTTTTCTGAATAGATTCCTGGGGCTTCTTTCCCGTGTAAACAATTACGTCTAAAGCATATGCAGATGTAACATCACATAACCAAAGTATTTCTATGCCATACTTGGCTGGTCTAGAGGGCATATACTGGGTGAAGCTGCATCTTCCACGGAATGGGACTAGCTGTTCGTCAACTATGAGTGAATCATTGGGAATCATTCTATTTCTACACTTGTCAAGAAATAGTTCCCATACATAGCGAACAGCTACAAGTTTGTCATCTGCAGATCAAGCTTAACGGGTACACCTGTCATCAAATCTAATCATTCTCCTTATATCCTCTAATCTATTTACTGACATGGTGGCCTCATATATAGGATTTGCCTTTTCATCCAAGAATAATTCTCTAATAGGGACATCCCAACTCTTCTCAACACCAGAAAGCAGTAAAAGACCAAGAAAATCCTCCATTTCAGCAAGCGAAACGTTTTTCCACGTTTTACCACGTAAAGTAGCCACTCTTCTGCCTTAAATATTTGTGCGGTTGATGATTTCCTCTAGTATTTCCTTGGAGATGAAATAGTCCCAGGCATCCTTAGGTTTACAGGTTTTCAAACCACGGGCTGGACCAGGTGCCTTCTTTACAATATTATGGCCAGGCGCACGAAAAGTTGCAAGAGGATCTAATTTCCAAATTGTTCCATTCCGACTAATGTATGTGTGGTCTTCTATACCTTTTTGTGGTGGTTCTTCATATTCAGACTCCGATGAAGTAATAATATCGGAAGGACTGTCATCTCCCTCAGTATTCACAACTGCAGGTTCATTGGCTGATTCTTCACTACTTGCACCTTCAAAAATATTTCCTTCTTCACAAGAATCATCTTCTTCAAACCACTGAGCCACAACACTTTCAAAATTAGCTGCATTTGCACGTACTGACTCTCTTGCTTTGTGTGTCGAAGCCATAGCAAAAGGCGTGTCTCTCGAACAGCAGCTTGTGCAGTACTAAATGAGTCATACTCGTAACAATATGGGCCTTACAGCAACAAACAAACTACAGTAACAATGAGGTTAACAAGAGCAGCACATGATAACAATACTATGCAATAATAAAACATTTGATAGCAAAAAGATCAATAATACACCGACATCGCTAGTAAGTAGTGTGTATATTTTTTAGTTATACTATTAGTACTACAGCTACTGTTGCTGTTGGCACTCCTGTTGCTTGAAATACCACTACAGTTATTGTTGAATTAGTAACTGCTCCCAAACAAATGTTGAAGACAATATAGGCTAAAGAACATTTATATATGTGTGAGGGCTTCTGAAGCCCTGCTTATGCATTCACGGTGTATGGGTAAACGTATTGAATTATACAAAAAACTTAAAGAGGTATATCATTCAGACTTGATAGGAGGAATGTCACAGTGTTAGTGAAAAAGTACTGGAAAGCAGTTTGAAATAAAAAAAATTACAGATTTTTTTTTTTTTTTAATGAAGACATACAAGGGCCTCGGAGGCCCTGTATGTGCATCCTAGGGTTAAAGTGGAAGTGTTCAGTATTGTAGATAACAATAATTCTTTTTATCATAAAGTGTCCCGTGCGAGAAACTGCAAAATAATTAAAATGTTGCTGGTGACCAAAAAAATGTTTGACAGTTGCACTATTTGCATCGCTTCGTGCCCTGATCTTAGCAATTTCCCGTGAGATATTTGGTTGTCAATGTTATTTGTAGTTGTCTAGATATCAGGATTTCTTAATGAAAACCAAAGGTTCTCATCTTCAGCGTTGTTGCTTCTAATATCATTGTTTAGAGGCAGAACACTATTACAACACGTTCTGGTGTATCATTGTTTAAAGGCAGGGCACTACCACAACTCGTTCTGGTATACCGACCTCTAAATGTTCACATCTGTCTGTCTCTCGCCGATTTTACTCATATAGAGAGGATGTGGTGCGTGGCCAGCAATGGGAAAAAAACGGGTCCTAACCCTACCTGAGTTATTATACCTCAGGTTCAGTCTTTCACGACTGTCTGGCTATAGTTCATAAACATGTCGGCCGGTATACTTACCGTCCCACTCCCTTGCAGTACGTCTTATTTCTTCTGGCTATTAATTGGACTTTATCCGTGTATTGGTTTGCTAACTCACCTCAACGATTCCGTTCTCGGCAAGTATTACAATACTGCTCTCTACCCGGCAGTAACATTCTGTAAATTACTAACAATGCTTTTATTAATGTCTTGATCTTAAAAGCACGCCTGGCTGTTGAGTCATTGGTACCTCATGCTCGCTGCAAATCCAAGAATGATAAAGATGTTGAGAATTGGGGGCAGGTCACATAAATTAATAGCCTCAATAAATTTTAAAATTTGTGCTTCTACCTGAGACTTCGATTATACAGTGATTTAAAATTAGGATACCTATGACTGTTCTTTATCGTTGTCACGTCTTCTCCTTAGAAATAACTTGACAAATTTTATGCATTTTTTAACGTCTTAGTTTACGTAATTGTTCTGACACCATCCCGCATGTGTTTCCATCCTATTGACAATACCGTCAATTTGTTGTACTGTGCGTCCTGAATAATCAGAGGAATGGTCTCTGTTTCGACGTAAATAGCTAAAGAAACTTGTAGAAGTTTTGTAACTAGTGCATCACACCATACCCCACCCACATCCTCTACCTACGAGCCCCACTCGTTTCTTCTCCAGCTGAAGCATCCGTTCTTCTGATATGAGTTATCCGTAAACTCTTCTGCTCACATATTCTGATACCTTTTCATTTCATACTCAGGTTTTGCGAACATCTATGGCATCAAATTACAAATTCCCTAAATCTTCAACTCTCGGTTTTATAAATGCAGTAAGGCCTCCCACAGCACATAAAAATCCTTAAGCACTACAATATTAAAAGAACAAATGAATTAAAATTTCCGCTTCCTCGTTTTAAAATTTTAATCCAAAACACACAGTAAATTTTACTATTAACAAACATGGAAGGATCCCAAGATTAATTACTATTACTCAGGATGTCCATAATGGCACATAACTTCAACATACAATTGGGTTGTAATCCAATTTTTGGCAATGCAACTCTCAACTGTAAAACAAACCGAATTTAAATCAGCATAGTTTAACACCTGCTAACGCCCAGTTGTTTTTATCCAAACTTGCAATGCCAGCCGCATGTCCTGCCGTACGACTATTAGAAAATTTGCTTTTCACTTGTTCACTTCTCGGGACTCAACTTCAGATTAGCCACTGGAAACAAGGATGACGGAGAATAACCGTGTCACACTTGCAGCCAAAGTTCGCTACTTCTTTCCTGACTTGTAAAAGACAAGTGCGCTCCAGATCAAATAAATCGGCACTGCGACCACCATATTTACAGCGGATCTTCAAACTTTGGCAGCCTCCAGAGAAATCAGACTGCTATTCAATACACGGTGACGTTCCCATCCAAGGAACAGCAACAACTCCTCCCAAGACGCCACATCCGAAACAATACATTCACTTACTTTCAGGGACCCGGAATCACTGCCTTCAATCAGCCAACGAACTTCACAGTCCTCACTGGGCCACAAACAACTTGGCTCTCTCTGTAGCTGCAGTCGCAGCAGCACTTCCTTATACTCGCTCTACGTCACTGAGCCAACGGTCACAGATATACACTCCTGGAAATTGAAATAAGAACACCGTGAATTCATTGTCCCAGGAAGGGGAAACTTTATTGACACATTCCTGGGGTCAGATACATCACATGATCACACTGACAGAACCACAGGCACATAGACACAGGCAACAGAGCATGCACAATGTCGGCACTAGTACAGTGTATATCCACCTTTCGCAGCAACGCAGGCTGCTATTCTCCCATGGAGACGATCGTAGAGATGCTGGATGTAGTCCTGTGGAACGGCTTGCCATGCCATTTCCACCTGGCGCCTCAGTTGGACCAGCGTTCGTGCTGGACGTGCAGATCGCGTGAGACGACGCTTCATCCAGTCCCAAACATGCTCAATGGGGGACAGATCCGGAGATCTTGCTGGCCAGGGTAGTTGACTTACACCTTCTAGAGCACGTTGGGTGGCACGGGATACATGCGGACGTGCATTGTCCTGTTGGAACAGCAAGTTCCCTTGCCGGTCTAGGAATGGTAGAACGATGGGTTCGATGACGGTTTGGATGTACCGTGCACTATTCAGTGTCCCCTCGACGATCACCAGTGGTGTACGGCCAGTGTAGGAGATCGCTCCCCACACCATGATGCCGGGTGTTGGCCCTATGTGCCTCGGTCGTATGCAGTCCTGATTATGGCGCTCACCTGCACGGCGCCAAACACGCATACGACCATCATTGGCACCAAGGCAGAAGCGACTCTCATCGCTGAAGACGACACGTCTCCATTCGTCCCTCCATTTACGCCTGTCGCGACACCACTGGAGGCGGGCTGCACGATGTTGGGGCGTGAGCGGAAGACGGCCTAACGGTGTGCGGGACCGCAGCCCAGCTTCATGGAGACGGTTGCGAATGGTCCTCGCCGATACCCCAGGAGCAACAGTGTCCATAATTTGCTGGGAAGTGGCGGTGCGGTCCCCTACGGCACTGCGTAGGATCCTACGGTCTTGGCGTGCATCCGTGCGTCGCTGCGGTCCGGTCCCAGGTCGACGGGCACGTGCACCTTCCGCCGACCACTGGCGACAACATCGATGTACTGTGGAGACCTCACGCCCCACGTGTTGAGCAATTCGGCGGTACGTCCACCCGGCCTTCCGCATGCCCACTATACGCCCTCGCTCAAAGTCCGTCAACTGCACATACGGTTCACGTCCACGCTGTCGCGGCATGCTACCAGTGTTAAAGACTGCGATGGAGCTCCGTATGCCACGGCAAACTGGCTGACACTGACGGCGGCGGTGCACAAATGCTGCGCAGCTAGCGCCATTCGACGGCCAACACCGCGGTTCCTGGTGTGTCCGCTGTGCCGTGCGTGTGATCATTGCTTGTACAGCCCTCTCGCAGTGTCCGGAGCAAGTATGGTGGGTCTGACACACCGGTGTCAATGTGTTCTTTTTTCCATTTCCAGGAGTGTACATGGTCATGCGACTACTGGCCACTGCAGCTCCCTTCCTTGTCTGCACTGCCTGGGAGCATGTGCGGGTTCTGCCTGACCACACTTGACTTACTGTCTGTCTCGACTGCATGTCACCATCACGTCACTCATCAAGGATTAGTTTAGCAACGACCGAATCAATATAGACCTCCCCGCCATGGTTCGGTTCTCCACCGTTTAAATCCAAACCAAGGAGGAGGGCCTGAGAATATTAAGTAATTGATGTACTTCCTCCAATCTGGTTGCCAGAACCCTTTTTTAACTGACTAAGGTGGACTCTTACTTGCTTCTTCTTACTTCCACAGTCCTGGATAAGACAGCTTACTACTGGAAGTACCTTCACCACATCATGACAACCTAAAAGCCCTGGCACCGCCTTCCCCGTAGTTTTCTGGACCCAAAAATTTCCGCCGGCCAATGTGGCCGAGCGGTTCTAGGCGTTTCAGTCCGGAACCGCGCTACTGCCATGGTCGCAGGTTCGAATCCTGCCTCGGGCATGGATGTGTGTGGTGTCCTTAGGTTAGTTAGGTTTAAGTAGTTCGGAGTCTAGGGGACTGATGACCTCAGATGTTAAGTCCCATAGTACTTGGAGCCATTTGAACCAAAAATTTCCTCTTTGTGTACACAACGTCACCAATCTTCAATGAGGCTGAATCCCATGCCCTTACTATAACACTCACTTCCACTCCGGCTTGCTCGCTGGATTTTCTGCCTAGCGACCTCTCAGTTCTTTTTAATAACATCCGGGTGGTTATCTTCCGGAAGAAAATCATTTATACATCCAAGATTTGACAACGGTGAATTAACTTGGAAAGTAAACATTAATCTAACCAGAATTGTTCTGTGGTTGTCATGAACTGCTGTTTTGAAGGCGAAGTTAATCCCGAAAATTTATGTACCCCACTTCATCTGAGAGCTGTTGTGGTAAATTATTAAGGCCGACTTTAAAATCCTATTGATTCCCTCCACAAACGATGTTAGGAGATTTTATGGAACGGTGGTTACGTAGTAACAGTTAAAACAAAACTTTACGCAAAAGGCGGGGTCATTGTCGCTCACAGGGTCTTCGGTGCCCCAGATACGGCAAATATCCCATCAAACAATTTCAGTGTGGTCTCAGCATTCGTTCACCTACAAGGAAGCAACAACACAAAACTGCTGAAGGCTCCCACCACTTCGAGAAGATAACAGTTGCTTTGCTTTGGATGGGGCGAGGGGCCCAAAAATTCTAAAACTTAACCACCAGGTGTTCTCCTCTATTAGACTCTTCCGGCCGAGTGTTTTGGTTTGGTTTACTCCTCTTACAGTCCTGACCTTCCTGAATCTCCTAATATCTTTGTAAAGGATCGGGCACGTTAGCTGTTTTTTAATATTCATTATGGTCTTACAAATACTTAAATGGACCCTATACAACGACTCATGGATATTCTTAAACACAGTATGCAGTATTTCCTTAGGCAGACAGATATTGCTTTTTGTCATGTCTAGCCTGTAACATAGAACATCCCTGTGAAGAGAGTATCCAGGAACCTCAATGCTTTCCCTCAGCCATTGCTTAACATTCGTAAGATCCTCGTCTTGTTTTTCATCCACTTTGGATTTCCCCAAGGACCTCCGATGTCCACACATGTTCTTCGCCTTCAGACATGTTTCCTCAGTCTCAGTCTTCCGTTAAACATCCAATTGATTGCTTCCGCAACTTAGTTGTCCTTACCAAAAAATATACTTAACCTGAAATCAGAAAGCTGAGATCCTTACGGCCCATTGGACGAGCCTACTTGTTTTCCGAGGACGAGTCAACACCCACGGAAGGACTTGCTTAGCTATCTCTTGACCAAAGCCTGTGCTCTAAGTAGAACCCGGTCGCAGGTTCGAATCCTGCCTCGGGCATGGATGTGTGTGATGTTCTTAGGTTAGTTAGGTTTAAGTAGTTCTAAGTCTAGGGGACTGATGACCTCAGATGTTAAGTCCCATAGAGCTTAGAGCAATTTGAACAATTTTTTTAAAGTAGAACCGAAATTTTTCCAGTTCAAACAAAACCACTAAAGCTTCCAGTTCGTAAACGGAGTACTTCCTTCCGACCTCGACTTGTCACAAACTATTTCCATAGTGCTCCCCTGTCTATTTGTCTCAGTGCTCGCAGCATTTTACATGATTTCAGTAAATGGTCGGGCCCAGGATGTATCCACACTGAAGATATCACGAAATACCACCAAGGCATAGATATTGCTATGACCTCACACTTCTACAGCAATGCAGCAGTAGTCTCGGAGTTGGACACAATCATTTGGAGTATGAACTCCTGCTGAAAATATTAGGCATTGCCAGTGCCGAAGCACTTGACAATGCATGTTTCAGGGTATCCAATCTTGCTTGCTGATTCTTTCCCCTTCCCGGTGCAGCTTGTTCCATCTAGATCTAATCTACATCTATATCTACATGGATACTTTGAAAATCACATTCAAGAGGCTGGCAGAAGGTTCATCGCACCACCTTCACAATTCTCTATTATTCCAATCTCGTACAGCGTGCGTAAAAAACGAACACCTATATCTTTCCGTGCGAGCTCTGATTTCCATTCTTTTATTGAGATGATGGTTTCTCCCTATGTAGGTGCGCGTCAACAAAATATTTTCGCATTCGGAGGAGAAAGCTGGCGATTGGAATTTTGTGAGAAGATTCCATCGAACGAAAAACGCCTTTCTTTTAATGATTTCCAACCCAAATCCTGTATCATTTCAGTGACACTCTCTTCCCTATTTCGCGGTAGTACAAAACGTGCTGCCCTTCTCTGAACTTTCTCGGTGTACTCCGTCAATCCTATCTGGTAACGTCCCACACCGCGCAGCAGTATTCTAAAAGAGGACGAACAAGCGTAGTGTAGGCAGTCTCTAGTAGATCTGTTACATTTCTGTCCTGCCAATAAAGCGCCAAAAGCGCAATAAAGCACAACATTTTCTATGTGTTCCTTCCAATTTAAGTTGTTCTTAATTATAACTCTTAGGTATAAGTTGAATTTACGGCCCTTAAATTTGGCTTATTGGGTAACCGAAGTTTAACGAATTCCTTTTAGCACTCATGTGGATGACTTCACAGTTTTCGTTATTAACGGTCAACTGCCATTTTCGCACCATATAAATATCTTTTCTAAATCGTTTTGCAATTTCTTTCTGTTGACTTTACTAGTCAATAAACGACAGCATCATCTGCAAATAACCCAAGACAGCTGCTCAGATTGTCACCGAAATCGTTTATATAGACAAGGTACAGTAAAGGGCCTATAACACTACCTTGGGGAACGCCAGAAATCACTCCTGTTTTACTCGATCACTTTCCGTCAATTACTACGAACTGCGACCTCTGACAGGAAATCACGAATCAAGTCACATATCTGAGATGGTATTCCACAAACACGCAAATTCACTACAAGCCGCTTGTATCTGAAAAATCTAGAAATACGGAATCAATTTGAAATCCCTAGTCAATAACGCTCAACACTTCATCCGAGTAAAGAGCTTGTTGTGTTTCACAAGAATGATGTTTTCTAAATCCGTGTTGACTGTGTCAACAGGCCGTTCTCTTCGAGGTAATTCATAATGTTCGAACACAATATATGTTCCAAAATCCTTCTGCATATCAACTTTAATGATATGGGTCCGCAATTTAGAGGATTACTCCTATCACCTTTCTTGAATATTAGTATCATTGGGTACGGCGCACCCCAGGGGGCAGCCAACCATGTAAATTTGGCACGCATTTGCGAAAACAAATTATGCCCACAAACCATACAATTCCTTTGTTATCTTTCGGAGGTGGAAACTGATAAATGGCCATGGGTCAATCGGTCTGTTGTTACTCCCCCTGCAGAGACTGTGTGCCCAGGTAAAGAAATTTCGAGACCGGATAGGTTAGGCTTAGACGGTGATGAAAGAGAATTACTGACGTCAGCGCGTGAAGGCAATGAAATAACTCAATGGCGATAAGTTAACATTTGTGCCGTATCGGAAATTGAACCAGGATTTCTTGCTTTTTGAGAGCGGTAGCCATAACCGCCTAGGTTATCCAATCATGCTTCCTGTCAAAACTCTTCACACCCTTGGGTGCAACCACGCTGAACATACCACGAAATGCCGTCAAGGTGTAGATATTACTATTAAATGTGCGGTGTCCTTTCTTTCGGATGTGTCTCAAAGAACAGATTACGCATATAGTAGCAGTAACCTTAGATAGTTTTACCATTACTCCAGCTTCACGGAACCTACTCAAAACCTGGCACACATGACTCAGATGTTCCTCAAAATTTGTACTGTAAATCACTGCACGGTCGAGACAGCTATACTCAGATTCGTACTTCATATCACCCCATACAGAATTCAATGGCCTATACTATAGCGCAACATCAATGGCTAAGGCAAATGGCATCTGATTCTATTCACCACCTGGTGGTGGGCCTGGATTAAATCAAAAGTTGTAAAATACTGGGTGCCCAAAAACCAAGCGAAAAATTTGTGTAAATCAGATAAAGGAACAGATCGTGACACGACCTTCTTATCCAACAATCGGTAGTCAACTACCTGTCTATATCCCCCGCCGCTAGGCTTTTCCACCAAAAATGCTGGAGACGCATACGGAGACATGGAGGGCCGTATCGTCACATCTTCCAAACGCTGATCAATAATCTCCTCAGCTCTTTCGTTTTCGCTGGTGAAAGCCTATACGGTGATTGTCATATTGGGATTTCGTCAGTTAGCTTTATCTTATTCTCAATCTTGCTGGTTATTCCCAGTTTATTAGTAAGAATACCAGGAAATTCATTTAACACTTCTAGTGGACTACCTACCGGCATCCTCTGCATCCACATCAACAACAGACAAAAATTCTATTCAATCATGCTTGAATAATTCAAACGTTTTAATTGCCCAATATTTAAACCTGTAACATTTACTTCTATAGCACAAAATACATTGACTTTTCGGTAAAAATCGCAGCTCAGCAACACAGATGTAGAAACCGCCCCCCCTCCTTGCCCCCCAGTCGCAACATAAAGAATTCAACTGGCTACACCAACCTCCGTAGTCCCACATTTCCCTAACCTTCCTCTTGAATGCCAGCCTCTTTCTGTTGACATAATGACAAAGTATGGGCCGGTCTCATCCAAGGCAGTTTACAGGTATTTACAGATTTACTATATCATTTAAAATTAACTAGAGACATTGTTGCCGGAATCCAATAAAGAACGGCACGATTCATGTCTCAGAGTCACACTAACGGCAAACAAGCATGGGACACTACCTTAACCTTACAACAGCTTTTAATAAGGCCACTTAGGTTATTAATCTTGCCTCTCCTCCTCTGGTGTTATCTCTATTTTGCTCTGGTCATCTGACACGGAGCAGTCACATGCTAAATGACCCTATTGATAGCACCTAAAACATACCTTTTCCCAGATAACCTGGGACTATCGATACCTTGTTGCAGAGCACCCTCTACTGCTTGAGTTTCAGTCTTACATGGATTAGCTACAAGTCTCCCACCGCATAACTGGACATTTTCTGTTTGAACTATTCCATAATCTAGGTCGGAGAAACTTTTTGGTCTCATACCAAACAGCAGTCGTGACCACCCTTCTGGCTACAGTCCTTTCAGAATAGTTTCAATTCTCTCTCTGCTTCTGACAGTTCCAGGCACAGGACCGACACTGCTACCGTATTAGATTCAGTGTCGTGTACCAATTGCTCATTAGAACCTTGCTCACGATAACAGCTCTGATTTATCAGTTCACTGAGCACCCTGCTAGAAAGGTTCCATATAAGTGATCAGATAATCAGCTCTCCCACGTGCTTCACTAATAATTCAACGTAATCGACGTTGCGCTAGTTTCTAAACCACTTTAAACACTACGGAATCTTCCACTTGTAAGGCTCTTGACTGCTCCTCTAAATGCATCCATAACCACCTAACATCAGTTACCACCAGTTCATGTCTTTTGATAATTTATCAGTCTGCTGAACCACAAACCACAAAGGATTTAGTAACTTACTGAAAAACTACCACCACCTCCCTTATCCTCCCTGGAGTACTCAGTACCTTCTCTCTGCCTGGATTGCGCGGGAAGCAAACCCCCGCCCCCTCCCCACCCCCACCCCAACAGAACATTACTTTCCCAGCTTAAGGCACTATATTGGAGCTGCAATTGAATTAGCCATTCCCATAATGGCTCAATTCGGCGGACCTGCTTTGGAGTACTATAAACATTACAGAGATCTCGAACACGATTACCTATTTGAGAGAGCCGAGATTGAATTCACAAGGTCTGTGCATAGGTGGGAACACTGCCTTGCACTAACTCCAGGCTAGCCTGCACACTGGATAAGGAACTGCCGCAAGCAATGCAGGTGTCACTTACCACCGCAATCGTCGCGGCATTTAACACCAATCGCTGGTTCAGCGCCCCGTGTAGGCGACGCCACAGTTCTCGCACGCTAACTTCCACTGCCATCTCGCGTATAGGAGACTGGTACTGTGACTATGAGTTGGTGAGTTATGAAATCCCCAGTATGCCACGGCCATCCAGGACGACTACCATTATTTTATTTGAAAAAAACAAAGTCCGAAAAGTACACGCGAGAAATATGGCATTTCTTACCAATAAACAAAATCAGAACTACCCTACTGCATGAAACCATGCTCTGCTACCATTCAAACTGTGGGAAGGTGCTGGGAAATGATTAACATGTAACTATATTCACTTAAATCTTTATTGAACATTAAACACCCAGAATGTGCAGCTTCACTTGACCATTTTCTGAAAAACTCCCTCCACAACAATTCAGTGCCACAGCCCTCAATTTTACAACAATTTTAAAGTGATAACCAGCTAAAATGTTGAAAGAAATCTCTTTAACAGTTTTAAATACACATCGAAAAACTTTTGCGTCACCCCCGGTTCCCAGAACTCCTGAAGATAGACGTTGACTGTGGATATTGCATCACAGACACCGTCTCTTTGACTGTTGAGAGATGTCACTAAACTTGCCCAAAGATGTAAACAACCATGCATGAGCAGCGCCTATTAGACGGACGGGATCCGACAGCCGATCAGTTCAAGTCATTCTACCAGGAAGGAGGTACACGGCTCGTGTTGTCTGTAGTTCAACCATGCCTAGACGGCCAATACCACGGTTCGATCGCTTCCGCGTTGTTATTTTGTGCCAGGAAGAGCTCTTAAAAAAATGTTCAAATGTCTGTGAATTCCTAAGCGACCAAACTGCTTAGGTCATCGGTCCATAGACTTACACACTACTTAAACTAACTTAAACTACGAACAACACAAACACCCATGCCCTGGGGAGGACTCGAACCTCCGGCGGTAGTGGCGACTCTCAACAAGGAAAGTGTCCAGGCGTCTTGGAGTGAAACAAAGCGATGTTGTTAGGACATGGAGGAGATACAGAGAGACAGGAACTGTCGATGACATGCCTCGCTCAGGCCGCCCAGGGGCTACTACTGCAGTGGATGACTGCTACCTGAGGATTATGGCTCGGAGGAGCCCTGACAGCAACGCCACCATGTTGAATAATGCTTTTCGTGCAGCAACAGGACGTCGTGTTACGAATCAAACTGTGCGCAAGAGGCTGCATGATGCGCAACTTCACTCCTGACGTCCATGGCGAGGTCCATTCTTGCAACCACGACACCCTGCGCCGTGGCACAGATGGGCCCAACAGCATGCCGAATGGACTGCCCAGTATTGGCATCACGTTCTCTGCACCGATAAGTGTCGCATATGCATTCAACCAGACAATCGTCGGAGACGTGTTTGGAGGCAAGCCGGTCAGGCTGAACGCCTTAGACACACTGTCCAACGAGTGCAGCAATGTGGAGTTTCCCTGCTGTTTCGGGGTGGCGTTATGTAGGGCCGACGTTTGCCTCTGGTGGTCACGGAAGGCGCCGTAACGGCTGTACGATACACGAATGCCATCCTCCGACCGATAGAGCAACCATATCGGCAGCATATTGGCGGGACATTCGTCTTCATGGACGATAATTCGCGCTCCCATCGTGCACATCCTGTGAATGACTTCCTTCAGGATAACGACATCGCTCTACTAGAGTGGCCAGCATGTTCTCCAGGCATGAGCCCTATCGAACATGCCTGGATGAATTGAAAAGGGCTGTTTATGGACAAGGTGGCCCACTAACCACTCTGAGGGATCTACGCCAAATCGCCGTTGAGCAGTGGGACAACCTGGACCAACAGTGCCTTGATGAACTTGCGGATAGTATGCCACGACGAATACAGGCAAGCATCAATGCAAGAGGACGTGCTATTGGGTATTAGAGGTACCGGTGTGTACAGCAATCTGGTCCAACACATCTGAAGGTCTCGCTGTATGTGGTACAACATGCCATGTGTGGTTTTCATGAGCAATAAAAAGGGCGGAAATGATGTTTATGTTGATCTCTATTCCAATTCCGGAACTCTCGAAACCGAAGTGATGCAAAACTTTTTTTTATGTGTGTAGTATTGAGTTCTTAAAAATTTCTTTCGTCTGTTTAAACAGGATAGAGTTCTCAAGAATGCTTATAAGCAACGTCAATTAAGTTCTTAAAAAAATTTCTTATAGGAAAATTTCTTACAAGCTTCCAAAAAGGCACATGCTATAACACAATCATATACAAACGCCTTCCACAGACCAACTATTTTAAGTCATTCAGATAAATAGAATCATTGCCCTATGTCTGGACAGACGCTTCTTTATACAGTATGTGTAGGCCCGATTAGACTGTGATCCAACACAACCACCAAGTAGCCACGTGCCTGCATGGCAACAGGCTCAACATACCATCAACTCAATAGCAAAACAGAAAAGTACAGCAAGATCTCCCAAGACAAAAAAAAAGTCCTGAAGCATTAAAATAATAAAAGACGAATTAAAATTTCTGCTTCTCGGTTTTAAAATTTTAATCCAAAACACACGATAAATTATACTATAAAGAAGCACGGAAGGTTCCCCAAGGTTACTATTACTTAGAATGGCTATATCGGCACAAGAGTTTAAAAACAATTTGGCTGTAATCGCAATTTCGGCAACACAACTGTCAATAGTAACACAGTCGGGATCTGAAGAACCATAATTTCACACCTGTTAACGCCCAATTATTTACTAGTATCCAAGCCTGCCAAATCTGCCATGCACTAGTTCACTTCTCGGGACCCAACCCCACTGATAACATTTACCATATCAATTACATTTTGAGGAAACACTTCTGCAGTTTGTATGCTGCCTTAAATGGCATGAGAGTGATCTTTGCATTACGTCACGCCCCGAACGGTTCCAACATAAGTAATACAATTATCAGGTGCAATTAGCCACTGGGAACCAGGATAGCGGAGAGTAACATTTTTACATTTGCCGACCAAATTCACTGCTTCTTGCCTGACAAGTGAAAGAGAAGTGCTCCCCACATAAAATAAATCTGCACTGCGTCCACCACATTCACGGTGGATTTCCAAACTTTCGCAGCCTCAAGCGAATTCAGAGTGGGACTTAATATACTGCTAAGTTCTCATCCAAGGAACAGGAACAACTCCTTCCAAGGCGCCACATCCGAGTCAATACATTTGCTTACTTTCAGAAGAGAACCACCACAATGCCTTTCTTTTATGCTCAGGGACCCGGAATCAGTTGCCTTCACCCAGTGAATGAATCAGACGCTCCTCATTGGGCCACAAACATGCTCGCTGTCTCTTCCTCTGTACTTGCAGTAACACTTCCTTATACTTCCTCTCTGTCACTGAGGTAATGGCCACAGACGCAGGTGGCCATGCGACTACTATCCACCGCAGCTCGTTTCCTTGTTCCTTGTATGCACAGCCTGAGAGCATTCGTACACACTACTCTCTGCCTCGACCGTGACATCACCACCCTGTCACTCACCGATTAAGGAGTATCTTAGCAACGGCTCTACCTATACAAACCACTCTGCCACAGCTCAGAGTAGTTTCCGTTGTCAGCGCCGCAGTTGGAATGGCGCCTTGGTGGCGAGTCGTTCATCACAGAGTATCTGTTTCAGTTGCTGACCTGGTGTGCGTGACAAGCGCTGGAGCTAGGCGAACTTGGCCGCTTCATATTTGTTTTTTTCTTCCCGTGACGTAAGGATGACATCGCTGACAATGTCAACATGCTCTGCTATGTGACAAATTAATGTCACAAATCAAGAGTTGTCTTCTGAAATTCCCAATGAACTTATTTAACAGTCTGCTGTCACGAACTAAAGCGCCGATTGTTCTGGCAGCAGCGGTGTGTGCCGAGTCTCTGAACTGAAATAGTGCCAAACTGTGGTTGCATAGACGGTATAACCGACTAAGTGTCGTGGAGCACTCGTGGTGTGGTTGCGAATCGAGCAATCAGGTCCGGGTAGTGCGTGGTCTGTTGCACTGCGCCACGCATGGTGGTATTTCCCAATAGCGTTTGCGGTGCAGCTGACGAAGTTAGCGCGGGAGTAGCCTTATTTTTCATATTTTGTTCGACTTGTCCTGCTGAATCTTGAACTGATGCTTTTAATGCTGAATCTTGTAGAAAGTCCAACAGTAGACTGTTCGATGGTGGCAGTTGTTGTGGCGTGCCGCAGCATGCGTCGTTTTGAGAAGCAACACCCATTTTCGTATTTAGTTCACATTTGAGCACTGGTTGATAGCTATTACAATGAGTACACTGGTTATGCACATCAGTCACGTTAATCCTTGATGCTCAGTATCGAGCGACTGGTGATGTGGTGTAGCCGATGCAAGGTAGCTGCAGTGTTACCCCATATTATCACGATACGGAACGAAACGTTTACCCATTGCGTTACCCCTTTGTCGCGGGTCACCAATGTGGTGTCCGCCCCCGGTAGCTGAGTGCGCCGGCACGGTAGCTCAGCGTGTTCCGTCAGAGGGTTACGTGCCCTCTGTCATAAAAAAACTGAGTTAATCGATCAACAACGAACTTAAACGGATTTCTTATGACGTCCGCCCCGAGCAGATGGAACGAACAACAGCGAACAAAATGAGATTAAAAAAAAAAAGAATGGTCAGAGAGACTGTCAATCCTAAGGGCCCGGGTTCGATTCCCGGCTGGGTCGGAGATTTTCTCCGCTCACGGACTGGGTGTTGTGTTGTCCTAATCATCATCATTTCATCCCCATCGACGCGCCAGTCGCCGAAGTGGCGTCAAATCGAAAGACTTACACCAGGCGAGCGGTCTACCCAACGGGAGGCCCTCGTCACACGCCATTATTATTATTATTATTACCAATGTGGTAGTCTTCTGTACTGGATGCAGAGGTCGTATCAATCACGAAGAAGTCACGTTGATGTAACGAAGTTGCTTTATTTTCATAACACATCACATTCATACCGTACGGGGCTCTTATCCGGACTGAGTTCTTTGGTGTCCAACCATATATTCCACTCAACCGAGTGTCTCCTCTGGTTGGAGGAATTATGAAAACGAACTGCAGTGTAAACTGAGGGTTGTAGTGCATCAAATGAAATCTGCCGAATGTTAATGTTCTCTGTACAGTGCCACAGAAGGAGTTGTAGGAGCCGTTTTGTTAGTGTGAGAAGTCTGGTGGGTACCTCATATTTTGATATTTGCATCTGCAGTTGTTTCCACAACTGGCTGCTGATCCCAACAATTTCATCCTCCAACATGACTTGGCACCCCCTACTTGCAGCATCAATATTCGTCGCTACCTCAACGACTAACTTCCGCACCGCTGGACTGGGCGTGGTGGTGAAGACGTGAAGATGTGGTTCTGTTTCCTTGCTCCCCCCTCCCTCCCTCCCCACCTCACAAGTCACCTGACCTAATGCCTTATGACTGTTTCCTCTGGGGTACAGTAAAGACCGTGTTTACGTATCACCACTATGAAGAACCCTGAAACAGAATGCTTTAATGCTGCAGTGATGGCCACTGACAGGATGTCTATACATAAAGTATGGAAAGGCCTTGACTACCGCTACGTATGTCGTTGAGCAGAGGGACGCTCATAGAACATTTCTATAGAGCAGAATGGAATCTTGGTGAGTTTACAGTTCTATTCATGCATCACTCATATATGGGAATGCAATACTTTCGAAAACATAGAGTTTCGAAAAGGTATGAATCATTTACAGCAGCCCTGTATTTCACCATCTGTTTTCAAAAGAACAGGGTGATTGTGACACTCAAGAAGTAGGTTCGTGCCTCCGAAAACATCTGACAGAAAGTTATAACTGAATCTTACCATAATAACAATAAATAAAATTGCCCCTCCAATTACGAACAATACAAGAAATAAACGAAGAATTGAAACAGCTGTTAAATATATGTGTTCAGTTTTTGCATAGTAATAATTCTATTTAACTCGAAGGAACCCAGCACAAGAAAGTGATCTGATTTCTATGATGAATAAATCACTAATATAAAATTTTTATTCTTTTCCTGAGAGCGATCTTGGCTTCACAGAGTACCGCGGAAACAGTCGCAACGATGTTCCATACATTTCCGTACAGCTTCTTATCTAGTGACGACGGTTTTGGGGATAGTAAGTGATTACATTTCAAGCAGTTACATTAAAGTACAGTAAACCTTTCGATACAAAAACAAAGTGAATGTAATCAGCAAGTTTACGAACCAAAATAACGAATGGAAAGAAATAAATGCAAAATGAGAATGTGAAGAAAACATAAAAGTATTTGTTTTTCACAATGGATTAAGAAACATGATGACTGAGCCGTCTATTACTGAAGGACTGGCAGCAACCAGTCGCTATTTGTGTTATCAGATATATTTTACTACCCTTTTCCGATTTTGGGTGTTTTCACACTCAGCTACGGAAGGCACACGTTTATTTTCATTAAACAAACCAAATGACAAGTTTAATGTTTGTTCTCCACACGCGTATTTCTTCTGCATTTTATAAGCCTGGTACTAAAATAACGCATTATTAACACATCTTGCATTCCGTTAATTTTTCGGTAGACTTACTTTAAAAGAAGAGCACAATTCGAGATTTAAGAGCAAATATTACACATGTTATTTGTTTTGTGTAATAACATAAAAGTGCACCTCCCGTGCATCCTAAATCGGTAAAGGGTAATAAAATAAACTGCTGCAAGTCCTTCCACAACGATAAAAGTGTGTCTTTGATGCAAGATAAGGATCCTGGAAAGTTGTTTGTATTATATTTAGATTAAACTCCAGTGCTGCTTAAATGTTCTAAAAATAGTTGTAGAAATATAATTTTGTATGAATCTCACTTTCGGCTGAACGCAGTGTACTTATTTTAGCGTGAGTCTTTTTTTCCCAATACAGTAACAAGCATATGATACATACGACTGTATAACTGGAATATTGTACATTGATTATCGAACAGTGGCACTAGACTTTTTAGGCGTAACTGTAAGAATGCTAACTGCGTGCACAAAACAATGAATAGTCGGTGAGTGGCATTTAGGCACTTTGCGTATGTTTCTGAGTAATAATTTCATAATCTGGCTAAGCGAAATATATTTACATAATTGAATCATTCACATAAATCGGTTTATTGTGAAACTTTTAAAAGTTTACTTAGAAATATTTATATCAATTTATAATTCATAGGTCGAAAATGTACAGAACGAAACATCAACAACTCCACCTGGCTTTTATAAGGAGAACAAAAAGCACATGTGCAAGATATTAGCCCCAGAAATCGACCCCGCATGAAAATTTCAAACACGCGATGCACATCGCATGTTTGTCACTCGCCCGATCCCACTGCGCCCTCGTAAGGCCCGAGGGCGAAGTACTGTCCAACGGAGTGGATAAGAGGTTTGCATTTACAATGTCGGTGAACCTCGAAGCGGTCAGTACGGAATGGTGGCCAATTTGCAACGTTTAGGTGTCAAAAAACGAGAGCGCCTCAAAGTCATGATTGAAAAGTATCATTATGTGTGACTCTTCGATTAACTTTTATACAAGACAAACGTATGCTTATGGGGGTTGTTTCATTGCACTCCACCTAGATAGCTGAATGGTCAACACGGCAGAACACCATGCGAGGAACCAGGGTTTGATTCTCTGTTGGGTCGAAGATTTTCTCCTCTCGGGGACTGTATGTTGTATTGTCTTCATCATCATTTCAACCTCATCGACACACAAGTCAGTCAAGTGGTGTCTACTAAAGAATTGCACCAGGAGACTGGTCTACCCAATGGGGGGTTCTAGCCACACGCACATTTCGTTTCATTTAAATTTCACTACAGATACAACAGACAGCTTCATTAAGGAAGAAATGCTAGATCTAGAGCAATATATTGGAGTGACAGTCATTGCTTGTTTACTAGAGGATGATGATGACTATAATGAGGATGTCCTTTCAGGGCACTTACATTCAAATCAAAATTAAAACACCCGAAGCTGTCTCTTTTGCATATAATTCATTTAGGCACCCAGTTTCGGTGTCTCAATAGTGACAATATAGACAAGCTAGCAAACATACTAGTAAAAGAACAGTATAAGAACTGAGAGATCAATAATATCCAAGGGATTTCTCAATAAATATTTGCCATCAGGATCTTACATCAATGTTAGTGAGCCATTCAAAAGTAAAAAGAGCACAGTTATAAAAATTTTTGGAAAATAACTGGGAAATACACTGAGGCGCCAAAGAAACTGGTACACCTGTCTAATACCGTGTTCAGCGCCCGAGAGCATGTAGAAGTGCCGCGGCACGACGCGGCATGGACAACACTAAAGTCTGAAGTAGTACTGGAGGGAATTGCAGGGCTGTGAGAGTACGAGGGGGTGAGATCTCTTCTGAACAGCACGTTGCAAGTATCCCAGATATGCTCAATAATGTTCATGTCTGGGGACTTTGGTGGCTATCAGGAGTGTTTAAACTCATAAGAGTGTTCCTGGAGCCACTCTGCAGCAGTTCTGGACGTGTGGGGTGTCGCATCGTCCTGCTGGAATTGCCTGAGTCCGTATTAATGTACAATGGACATGAATGGACGCAGGTGAGCAGACAGGACGCTTACGTACGTGTCACCTGTCAGAGTCGTATCTAGACGTATATCATGTGATCAAAAGTATCCGGGCTGAAAATGACTTACAAGTTAGTGGCGCCTTCCATTGGTAATGTTGGAATTCAGTATGGTGTTGGCCCGCTCTTAGCCTTGATGATAGCTTCCACTCTCGCAGGCATACGTTCAATCACGTGCTGGAAGGTTTATTGGGGAATGGCAGCCCATTCTTCACGGAGTGCTGCACTCAGGTGAGGTATCGTCGCCGGTCGGTGAGGCCCGGTACGAAGCCGGCGTTCCAAAACATCCCAAGGGTGTTCCCCTACCTGAGGCGTTTATGCAACTCACAACACCTTCAAATACTATGTGCATGATTTTCAAATTCTCTTGCTTGCTACGTGCAAACTATTAGTCCTACAGAAAAAATGAACAGATCCTTTTTGTAGGGAGTTTAATATAGTTAAATATTGTACTAGGATAAATTTAAGTTTTCGCTATAGGCTGTAGTTTTCTAATTATTCAATGAAAACGTCCAAAAGTGACCTTCAAGCGCTCTCTTCTTGAATAATTCAAAAGCTGTGGCCTCCAGCAGACACGTATCCCAGTACAAAATTTAATTGTATTAAATTTCCTACAAAAAAAGTCCTGGTCATTTTCTCGGTAGGACTAATAGTTTGGACATAGTGAGCGAAAGAATACGAAAATCTCGTGCGTGACGTTTGAAGGTACAGTAGGTTGCATAAAACCTGTAGATAGCGGCAGCTGAGTCACCGTGTATAAGTCACATAACAGTAAAACCTAATCTATGTATGCAGGTCAGAAACATATTTCAGCTTCAAATACCTAAGGTCACGCCCAGCACGCCGTTGCTGGGGAGGCTTGTGTGCCTCAGCGACACAGGAAGCCGTATTGTAGGTACAATCACAACAGACGGGTATCTGTTGCAAGCTATGGTTCCTGAAGAGGGGCAGCAACCTTTTCAGTAGTTGCAGGGCAACATTCTAGATGACTGACTGATCTAGCCTTGTAACACCAACCAAAACGGCCTTGCTCTGCTGACACTATGTCAATCTGAAAGCAAGGGGAAACTAAAGCCGTAATGTCTTACCGCATGCAGCCCTGCTGTATGATTAGATGATGATAGCATCCTCTTGGGCAAAATACGGGTATTTCAGAGGTAAAGTAGTCCTCCATTCGGATTTCCTGGTACGGATTACTCAGGAGGATGTCGTCATCAAGAGAAACAAACCTGGTGTTCTACGGATTGGAGCTTGGAATGTTAGATCCTTTAAGGTCGATTGGAAAATTTAAAAACAGAAGTGGATAGGTTGAAGTTAGGTATAGTGGTAATTAGGGAAGTTCGGTAGCAGGAGGAACAGGATTTCTGTTCAGATGAATACAGGAATACAAAGTTGTTGTTGTTGTTGTTGTTGTAGTCTTCAGTCCAGCTTGTTTGATGCAACTCTCCGTGCTACTCTATCCTGTGCAACCTTCTTCATCTCCGAGTAACTACTGCAACCTACATCCTTCTGAATTTGCTGACCGGCCGTTGTGGCCGAGCGGTTCTAGGCACTTCAGTCTGGAACCGCGCGACCCCTACGGTCGCAGGTTCGAATCCTGCCTCGGGCATGGATGTGTGTGACGTCCTTAGGTTAGTTAGGTTTAAGTAGTTCTAAGTTCTAGGGGACTGATGACCTCAGATGTCAAGTCTCATAGTGCTCAGAGCCATTTTTTTTAAATCTGCTTAGTGTATTCATCATTTGGTCTCCCTCTACGGTTTTTACCCTCCACGTTCCCTTCCAGTACTAAACTGGTGATCCCTTGATGCCTCAGAACGTGTCCTACCAACCGATCCCTTCTTCTAGTCAAGTTGTGCCACAAATTCCTCTTCTCCTCAATTCTATTCAGTACCTCCTCATTAGTTACGTGATCTACATATCTAATTTTCAGCATTCTTCTGTAGCACCGCATTTAGAAAGTTTACATTCTCTTCTTGCCTACACTGTTTATTGTCTATGTTTCACTTCCATACGTGGCTACACTCCATACAAATACTTTCGAAAAAGACTTCTTGAGCCTTAAATTTATATTCCATGTTATCAAATTTCTCTTCTTCAGAAACGCTTTCCTTGCCACAGCCAGTCTGCATTTTATATCCTCTCTACTCCGACCATCATCAGTTATTTTGTTCACCAGATAGTAAAACTCTTCTACTACTTTAAGTGTCTCATTTCCTAATCTAATTCCCTCAGCATCACCTGATTTAATTACACTACATTCCATTATCCTCGTTTTGATTTTGTTAATGTTCATCTTATATCCTCCTTTAAAGACACTGTCCATTCCGTTCAGCTGCTCTTGCAGGTCCTTTGCTGTCTCTGCCAGAATTACAATGTCATCGGCAAACCTCAAAATTTTTAATTCCTACTCCGAATTTTTCTTTTGTTTCCTTTACTGCTTGCTCAATACACAGATTGAATAACATCGGGGATAGGTTACAACCCTGTCTCACTCCCTTTTCAATCACTGCTTCCCTTTCATGCCCCTCTACTCTTATAACTGCCATCTGTTGTCTAAACAAATTCTAAATAGCCTGCCGCCTACAGAATTTGAAAGAGAGCATTCCGGTCAACATTGTCAAAAGCTTTCTCTAAGTCTACAAATGCTAGAAATTTAGGTTTGACTTTCCTTCATCTATCTTCTAAGATAAGTCGTAGGTTCAGTATTGCGTCGCGTATTCCAACATTTCTACGGAATCCAAAATGATCTTTCCCTACCGAGGTCGGCTTCTACGCTTCTACCAGTTTTTCCATTCGTCTGTAAAGAATTCGTGTTAGTATTTTGCAGCTATGACTTATTAAAGTGATAGTTCGGTAATTTTCACACTTGTCGACACCAGCTTTCTTTGGGATTGGGATTATTATATTCTTCTTGAAGTCTGAGGGTATTTCACCTGTTGCATACATCTCGCTCACCAGATGGTAGAGTTTTGTCAGGGCTTACTCTTCCAACGTTATCAGTAGCTCTAATGGAATGTTGTCCACTCCCGGAGTCTTTTTTTTTACATAGATCTTTCAATGCTCTGTCAAATTCTTCACGCAGTATGATATCTCCAATTTCATCTTCATCTACGTCCTCTTCCATTTCCATAATATTTTCCTGAACCTTGTATAGACCCTCTACATACTCCTTCCACCTTTCGGCTTTCCCTTCTTTGCTTAAGACTGGTTTTCCATCATAAATACCATCGTACCAAATCAAACAGGGATAATGCAGGGGTGGGTTTATTAATGAATAAGAAAATGGGAATGCGGGTAAGCTACCACATACAGCAAAGCGAACACTTTTGGTAGCCAAGTCAGACACGGCCCCATATCCACGACGGTAGTACAAGGTTATATGGCAGCTAGCTTCGCAATTGATAAAACGTATGATGAGACAAAATAAATTATTCAAATAGTTAAGGGGGGCGAAAATTTAATGTCGATGAGGAACTGCAATTCGACAGTAGGAAAAGAAAGACAAGGAAAAAATATAGGTGAATATGGAATGGGGGAAAGGTTCAAAAAAATGGCTCTGAGCACTATGGGACTTAACATCTGTGGTCATCAGTCCCCTAGAACTTAGAACTACTTAAACCTAACTAACCTAAGGACATCACACACATCCATGCCCGAGGCAGGATTCGAACCTGCGACCGTAGCGGTCACGCGGTTCCAGACTGAAGCGCCTAGAACCGCACGGCCACACCGGCCGGCTGGGGGAAAGGAATTAAAGAGGAAGTTGCTTGGTAGAATTGCACAGAGAATAATTTAATCATCACTAACACTTCGTTTAAGTATCATAAAAGAAAATTGTCTACGCGGAAGAGACCCGGAGGAACCAGAAGGTTTCAGATTGATTATATAATGGTAAGACAGTGATGTTGGAAACAGATTTTAAATTGTAAGACATTTTTAGGGGCGCATGTTGGCTCTGACCATAATGTATTGGTTATGAACTGGAGATTAAAACTGAAGAGCATGCAAAAAGGTAGGCAGTTAAGGAGGCGGGACATGCATAGCTTGAAAGGACCAGAGGTTCTGAGAGTTTCAGAGGAAGCATTAGGCCACAGTTGTCTAGGACAGGAGAAAGGAATACAGTAGAAGACGAATGAGTAGTTTTCAGAGATGAAACAGTGAAGGCTGCAGAAGATCAAATAGGTAAAAAGGACAAGGCCTACTGGAAATCCTTGATTAATACAGGAGATATTGAATTTAATTGAGGAAAGGAGAAGATATATAAATGCAAAAAATGAAGCAGCCGAACGGGATACATAAGTCTAAAAAATGAGAATGATACGAAGTGCAAAATGGCTAAGCAGAAAAGTCTTGAAGATTTAGAAGTATATTTCAGTACGGGAAGGGTAGATAGCTCCTTCAGGAAAATTAGAGACCTTTGGAGAAGAGAGAAGCAGCTGTATGAATGTCAAGAGCTCAGTTAGAGAAACAGTACTAAGCAGAGAAGGGAAAGCTGAAAGGTGGAAGGAGTAAACAAAGGAAATGAACTTGAAGGCAATATACAGAAATAGAAGAGGACACTGATGAAGATGAGGTAGGAGATAATGATACTGCGGAAGAATTTGACAGAGCACTGAAAGATCTAGTTTGAAACAAGGCCCCGGGAGTACAAGACATTCTGTCAGAATTACTGATAGCCTTGAGAGAGCCAGCCGTGACAAATTTCTTCCGTCTGTTGTGCGAGATGTATGAGACAGGCGAAATACCTTCATACTTGAAGAAGAAAGTAGTAATTTCAATTCCAAAGAAAGCAGTAGCTGACAGGTGTGAATATTACCGAACTATCAGTTTAATAAGGCGTGGTTTCAAGATACCAACACGAATTCTTTGCAAAAGAATGGAAAAACTGTTGAAGCCGACCTCGGGCAAAGTCAGTTTGGATTCCGGAGAAATGTAGGAACGCGAGGCAATACTGAACCTATGACTTGTCTTAGAAGATACTTTAAGGAAAGGCAAACCTATATTGACAGCAGTTGTAGACTTACAGCAACTTTCTGACAATGTTATCTGGGATACACTCTTTGAAATTCTGGAGGTAGCAGAGGCCAAAAGACAGGGATCTAAAGACTATTTGCAGCTTGTACAGAAACCAGAATGCAGTTGTAAGAGTATAGGAGCATGAAAGGGAAGCAGTGGTTGAAAAGGGAGTAAGCCAGGGTTGTAACATATCTCGATGTTATTCAATCTGAATACTGAGCTAACAGTAAATTAAATCAAAGAAGTTGGAGAAGGAATTAAAGGTCAGGGAGACGAAATAAAAACTTCGAGGTTTGCTGATTACATTGAAATTCGCTCAAATGGCTCAAATGCCTCTGAGCACTATGGGACTTAACATTTCAGGTCATCGGTCCCCTAGAACTTAGAACTACTTAAACCTAACTAACCTAAGGACATCACACACATCCATGCCCGAGGCAGGATTCGAACCTGCGACCGTAGCAGTCACGCGGTTCCAGACTGAAGCGCCTAGAACCACACGGTTACATTGAAATTCAAAGACAGCAAAGGACTTGGAATAGCAATTAAACGGGATGGACATTCTCCTGAAAGGAAGAGATAAGATAAACATCAACAAAAGCAAAACAAGTATAATAGAATGTACTCGAGTTAAATCAGGTGATGCTGAGGGAACTAGATTATAAAACGAGACAAAGTAGTAAATGAGTTTTGCTATTTGTGTACAAAAATAACTGACGATGGCCGAAGTAGAGAGGATACAAAATGTAAACTAGTAAATTCAAGAAAAGCGTTTGTGAAGAAGAGAAATTCGTTAATATCGAATATAGATTTAAGTGTAAGGAAGTATTTGTAGGATTGCAGTCATACATGGAAATGAAACTTAGACAATGAACAGTTTAGACAAGACAGATTTAAGAGTTAGGAAGTCTTTTTTGAAAGTATTTGCATAGAGTGTAGCCATGTAAGGAAGTGAAACATGGATGATAAACAGTTTAGACAAGAAGGGATTAGAAGCTTTTGAAATGTGGTGCTACAGTAGAGTGCTGCAGATTAGGTGGGTAGATCATGAAACAAATGAGGAGGTAGTGAACAGAATTGGTGAAACAAGATATTTGTGACACACCCTGACTGGAAGAACGGATCGGTTGATAGAACACGTTCTGAAACATTAAGGGCTCACCAATGCAGTATTGAAGCGAAGGGTGGGTGGTAGAAATCATAGAGGGAGATCAACAGATGAAAACAATAAGCAGATTCAAAGGATGTAAGTTGCAGTAGTTATTCGGAGATGAAGAGCTTTGCACGGGATAGAGTAGCCCAGAGAGGTAAATCGTACTAATCTTCAGACTGAAGACCGTTACAACAACAACAACAACAAACCTAAGTTGTGAGACTTGAGTTTCTCCCGGCGTGTACAATGTTCAAATAACTTACGTGAATGCAGCCCAGTGACGTTTTCGACAACCGCCGTTATTTCGACGGGAGAACACCCTCCATTTTCAAGATATCACTGCACCAATTAAGTGCTGTGCAAGGGAAATTTAAGATCTCAGTTTTCAGAGAAACTTTCCTATCACAAACTAAAGTTGACCGACATCAGAAGTTACCGAAAGCGAAATTAATAGTCAACATATGAGGCAGCGTTAACTCTGTCTCTCTGTTTTCTGACAGGGGAGAGAACTGGATTCCATGCAGAATTTAAACAAAACTACGATCTCTACAATAAGATAACTTGCTAATCTAATTTCAGCAGCTTTCTTCATAACACTATCCCAATAGTTTGGAAGGTAAGAGACGAGAGACTGGCGGAAGTACAGCTGTGAGGACGGGCCGTGAGTCGTGCTTGGGTAGCTCAGATGGTAGAGCACTTGCCCGCGAAAGGCAAAGGTCTCGAGTTCGAGTCTCGGTCCGGCACACAGCTTTAATCTGCCAGGAAGTTTCACTATCCCAATAGCTTATCATACATGTGAGAATCTCCGTGTTGTTATATCCGTAGGATGACCGGTACCAAGATAATGTTCTGCAATGGCGGATTTGCGCGGCTGTTGTAAGCGTGTGTACCGCTTATGCTCAGTGCTCTGGTCCTCCACAGTCCTGACAGTCTGACTAAAATATGACATGCCACTATTGCAAGGAATACGGTAGACACACGGTTTACCCAATTACATTATCCTTTACGGAGCCTAAAAGGACTCTGGTCTTAGATAGTGGTCGAAACCTAAAAGGACCCTGATCTTAGATGGTGGTCGTAAAGCACACTTCACAACATGTTTCCGCAAAATACGGTTAATCCTTTTCGAAATACTTCCTGCATAAGACAAAAAGGCCGTAGACTTTGGTGCCAACTCGATGTTGTCATCACTCACCAGCTGTACAGTTGGTGACAGCGCGACGCACGTCTGATCTGTCTTTCACTGTAACCATTCTGACGAAATGTTGTTCGGAGATGGGCTAACTCAGCTGACAACGATTGCTTCTGAAATTTAGGCTTTTTCTTGGAACTGGCTGGACTGTGCTTCATGGTCGCATTATGACTGTGAACTTCATTTTGTAAGTGCCCGCCATTTGACGAGGTCTGAACGTTTCTGAGGCTACGAGTTTAATACTATTTCTAGCGTTCTGAGGTAAATCTCACGGAGAAAGTTTTTGACGTTGCAGCTTTATTCGCTCTAGGGAAAGGTTTAAATTTTACAATGTTTGGGTCAGCCGTGTGTCTGCCGTATTCCCTGCAGTAATGGCAGGTTATATATTGGTCAGACTATCAGGACTGTGGAGGACCGGTGTACTGAGCATAAGCGGTACACACGCTTACAAGAGCCGAGCAAATCCGCCGTTGCAGAACATTGTCTTGGCACCGGTCATCCTATGGAATATATTAACACGGAGATTCTGCCTGCACTTTCAGCTATTGGAATAGGAAGCTGTTGAAATTCAGTTGGCAAGTAATCTTATAACAGTTTAAATCCTGCATGGACTCCAGTTCTCTCATGCGTCAAAAAAAAAAAAAAAAAAAAAATAGAGGGACAGAGTGAATGTTACCACATACGTTTATTATTAATTTCGCTATCGGTAACTTCTGATGTCGGTCCTCATTGGTTTGTGATGGCGCTAGTGTTCACAGCGTGTGCAAGTGTTATCTTTCCAAAGTTTCTCTGAAAACTGAGATCTTAAATTTCCCTTGCACAGCACGTATTTGTTGCAGTGATGCCTTGAAAATGACAAGGTGTGCTCCTGTCGAAATATTGGCGGTTGTCGACAACGTTTTCTGGCTACATTCCCGTAAGTTATTTTAACATTGTATACGCCAGGAGAATCTCAGATCTCACATAGTTTGCCTCTACAGAGAGGAAATGTATCGTTGCTTACGGGGATTGGACCGCTGGATAAACTTCGCAGCAGAAGAGTAACACTGTAGTGTGCGTTGTCTTTTTTGCTGAGGTGTCGTGATCCAAATATTATTCCAACGTTTGCCAAGATTGTGCTTCATGTTAATTCTTCTGTCGCCAGTTGCATCAAGCAACGGATTGGCCTAGCTCTTCTTGTTCTGAAAGAATCCATTACACTAGTCGACCGTTGGATTTAGTTTCCAAGGAACTGATTCGGCTTCATTTAATGATAGCTTGAAAAACTGCGGCTTTCTCTTGGAATTGGCTGGACGGTGCTTCATGGACGCAGTTTGACTGGGAATTTCATTCTATAACTGCTTGGCGCTTGGTGAAGTTTGAACCTTTCCGTTGTTCGGAGTGTAGTACTGTTCATCAAAGTTCTGTGATAAATGTCGAGGAGAAAGCCCTTGATGATGCAATTTTATTCGTACTAGGGAAAGGTTTAAATTTTGCACCGACTCCCAAGTATCTGCCGGTCGTTGAGTTTATTAGTTCTGTTGAACAGGCTGTTTTAAAAGTGCATCCTAATGTTGCAGAGGGGGCTAGGAAGCTTGTTGTGTGTTGACTGGGTTTGTCGTTGAATTTACTTGTAAAATTATTTTGTTTGTTAGTGCTCTGAGGCAGCAGATGTTGTGTACTGAAACATTTATCCCTCCTGGGAGAGTTGAAAGCCTCTTCTATGAATCCAGAGCTCAAGAACATATGTATGCTCAAGATTCAAGCATATTCTCTTAGGCAATGTGGCAGTTATATCCGTTCCATTGTTTTTTTCGTAAATTGCTAAAACTTCACCTTCTTTCCATTTGTAATAAAAAAAATTGCTCTGAGCACTATGGTACTTAACATCTGTGGTCATCAGTACCCTAGAACTTAGAACTACTTAAACCTAACTAACCTAAGGACACCACACACATCCATGCCCGAGGCAGGATTCGAATCTGCGACCGTAGTGGTCGCGCGGTTCCATACTGAAGCGCCTAGAACCGCTCGGTCACACCGGCTGGCCCTTTTGTAGTAATCGAGTGAGGCACAGCCACTGAAATCGCTTTCCGCAGGGGATCTCCGTACGGCCATTTTCACTTGTTTTTGTGTGGTCCCACTAAATATTTTCAAGTGAATGTCGAGAGAGTTCTTTAAAGAAATTTATCCTTTCACTATTAGCGTCCATCGATTTGATATTTCGTCTCCAGTCATTTCGATGGATAGCTGAAATTCAAGTTGTCTTTTCTTTCTTCAATCAGATATAAATTTTCGATGTTATGCATAAAGCATAAACGTACAAATCATGAAAAATATGGATGAAATATATACATATTTTAAAATTAATTTTTATTTACCAACATTATACACAACGAGGAGCCAAACCATTATGACCACTGCCAACTGCGAGACTGAATGCCACCTGCTGGCGATGCGGACACGTGACGTGGAAAGGAAACTACATCAGCAGAGCAGAGAGGAATGCGGAAATTCAGCACAAAGCCCGAAATCGATTGAAATTACTAATAGGCCGCACCTGGGCTCTACATCCTTCTACTATTACCCTCACCAATAAGTCCTTAATCCGCCCCATGCTGGTTTACGCCAATGTTGCTAAGATCTCCGCCTATCCTACATTCGACAAGTCCCTTGAACTCCGGGAAAAACCCTGTCTCGCCTCTCACATGCGTTACGTTGCCTGATTCGCATCCTATAGCAACTAAGCCACTTCCCATGCCTTCTTCTCTTCCTCGAACGTCTTCTGATCCAATGTATTAATCGCCAAACACAGTCCGGGCACCCAGCGTCCACCCACTAATCACCAATACAGATACCCCGCTGCGCCACTGCATCCATATTACACGTTCCTTACATCTTCATGCGTTTCCAAACCTCTCCTGCCGTAATTTCAACTTCCCAACGAATAAATCTGTCGCGAGATATATCACTCATTCCGACGCTAGTCACAATGGCCTATCTAACACCGTCCTTCGATTTTCCTCCGACCCCTTCCTCCACATCACAGATTTTTAGTAGCTACCTGCTGTTTCACAGGACCCCGTAATCTTTCTCATTATTCCACCTCCATTGTGACCATTAACATTTTCATGCACCACTAGCTTCAGCATTGCACCGTAACATCTTTTATTTACCATCAGTGATTACATTTTAACTGCAATATAAAATCATCTAAAAAGTTTTAAAAATCATACATATTTTGCAACAATGTGAGTAATTTTTTTAAAAAAAGAACATTTATCTTTCGTCATTTGTTTTTATGTAAAAATGAGAAACCTTGCCCACCAATGCGTTATTTAGAAAAAAAACATGATTTATTGTCACCTGTTTTTATTTATTTTATATCTTTTCAATTTATGTAACCTTTGGCTGAAGAGCGGTTGTACCCTCTGCTATCCTGCCCCTTTCGTGGGGAATTGAAATAACAATTAAGGAAAAGACTGCGGAAACATTCTGCAACGATTCAGGCCGCAAATGGAGAAATCTACTGACATAATGACTTCGACAAATGGCAAATTGCTGTGGTCAGATGCCTGCCAAAGAGCGGAACGGAAACTCGAAGCCTGTCGACTGTTTGCATGGCATTGAGCATGTAACGCTTCTACCCTTTGGATGCAAAAATGAAAAATATAAATCTAGTCCTCACACCCCAATACAGGCCACAAGACAAAGATCAAAATTTCATAAAAAGAAAAACGAAGTCCCTCTGTACTAACATTGCATGACTAGTAGCAAGTAGACTGAAAATAAATTAATATAAAAATCAGTAGAAAGGAATCTTGGTAGCAAAGTAACTTAATGTTTTGAGAAGGAATAAAAAGAAATATAATCTATTAGTTTCAAGATAAAATAATAGTAGACTGCAAGGTAGTAGACTTGTAGGTCACGGAGTATAACAAGTAACCTCAAAAAATACTCCATGTGAGTGCTTTCTGAGGACACTGCGAAATACAGAACCTAAAGTTGTACATTGTTAATGTACTTCTGGCGCTTACCTTGTCGTGTCGTAAATGAACTTGTGCGCTCGTGCGTAATATTGGTAGGCGAAACGAGATGGTTTGTTACATTTGAAGATTTACGATCTGTTAGAAATTATTAAAAACTGAAAGAGGTAAACCAGCAACTTTGAAAATATCTTTGAAGTAATTCAAGCTACGAAAATAACCAAATATATTGTCTTAAATTGATTATTATCAACGAAAGACTGAACTTAGACCCAATGCGATAGACAGTTAATAGTTCAACTGATAGGAAGTGATGAATAGTGTTAACTATGAGGAATATACCTAACTGCGTTAAAGAAAATAGCGTAATCTGGATCTTGCTGTAAACTCTTTGGCTGAAATTACGTAACTAATTCCATCCACCTGAAAGAAAGGTTACTTCTTTAAGACAATGACAGGATGTGCATAGACTAGAATAAACCAACATAAAGTGAATATACAGTGTTTGACATTTCTTTTAACCCATTTAATATTATTTGCTCATGAAACATTTATCTGTGCGACAACATAGATTATCAACAGAGCGCAGCATTCGTAGATATTCTTTGGCGCTCTAGAAAGTTATCGTACTGATTCAGACTATTTAGAAATGAAGTGGCTTGAAAACCGAGAAGACTTTATTCAGTGGCCTCCTTATTTTCCGCGTGCTTGAACAACCACTGCAGTAATATGCGTAGAAGTATGTATAACACAACAGTCAAAAGACGCCACGAAAAGATCAGATAATTCCGTGGGGAATGGCTCTATCGACGAATGATAGCATCGAATTATCTTGCTCAGCTTCTCTCGCTGGAACTTTTTAAATGTAAACAAATTAATTTCTCGAGTCCTCAACAAGATCACGTGTTTCCCATCTGGCACACTCTAGAAGCAAGCAGATTAATACCGTGAGTGGCTCAACGATACAGATAGCCGTTCCGTAGGTGCAACCACAACGGAGGGGTATCTGTTGAGAGGTCAGACAAACGTGTGGTTCCTAAAGAGGGGCAGCAGCCTTTCCAGTAGTTGCAGGGGCAACAGTCTGGATGATTGACTGATCTGGCCTTGTAACATTAACCAAAACGGCCTTGTTGTTGTGGTACTGCGAACGGCTGAAAGCAAGGGGAAACTACAGCCGTAATTTTTCCCGAGGGCATGCAGCTTTACTGTATGTTTAAATGATGATGGCGTCCTCTTGGGTAAAATAGTCCCCCATTCGGATCTCCGGGCGGGGACTACTCAAGAGGACGTCGTTATCAGGAGAAAGAAAACTGGCATTTACGGATCGGAGCGTGGAATGTCAGATCCCTTAATCGGGCAGGTAGGTTAGAAAGTTTAAAAAGGGAAATGGATAGGTTACAGTTAGATATAGTGGGAATTAGTGAAGTTCGGTGGCAGGAGGAACAAGACTTCTGGTCAGGTGAATACAGGGTTATAAATACAAAATCAAATAGGGGTAATGCAGGAGTAGGTTTAATAATGAATAAAAAAATAAGAGTGCGGGTAGGCTACTACAAACAGCATAGTGAACGCATTATTGTGGCCAAGATAGGCACGAAGCCCATGCCTACTACAGTAGTACAAGTTTATATGCCAACTAGCTCTGCAGATGATGAAGAAATTGAAGAAATGTATGATGAGATAAAATAAATTATTCAGGTAGTAAAGGGAGACGAAAATTTAATAGTCATGGGTGACTGGAATTCGACAGTAGGAAAAGGGAGAGAAGGAAACATAGTAGGTGAATATGGATTGGGGCTAAGAAATGAAAGAGAAAGCCGTCTGTTAGAATTTTGCACAGAGCATAACTTAATCATAGCTAACACTTGGTTCAAGAATCATAAAAGAAGGTTGTATACATGGAAGAATCCTGGAGATACTAAAAGGTATCAGATAGATTATATAATGGTAAGACAGAGATTTAGGAATAAGGTTTTAAACTGTAGGACATTTCCAGGGGCAGATGTGGACTCTGACCACAATCTATTGATTATGCACTGTAAATTAAAACTGAAGAAATTGCAAAAAGGTGGGAATTGAAGGAGATGGGACATGGATAAATTGACTAAACCAGAGGTTGTACAGAGTTTCAGGGAGAGCATAAGGGAACAATTGACAGGAATGGGGGAAAGAAATACAGTAGAAGACGAATGGGTAGCTCTGAGGGATGAAGTAGTGAAGGCAGCAGAGGATCAAGTAGGTAAAAAGACGAGGGCAAATGCCGGCCGCGGTGGCCGTGCGGTTCTAGACGATGCAGTCCGAAACTGCGGGACTGCTGCGGTCGCAGGTTCAAATCCTGCCTTGGGCATGGATGTGTGTGATGTCCTTAGGTTAGTTAGGTTTAAGTAGTTCTAAGTTCTAGGGGACTGATGACCTAAGATGTTGAGTCCCATAGCGCTCAGAGCCATTTGAACCATTTTTGAACGAGGGCAAATAGAAATCCTTGGGTAACAGAAGAAATATTGAATTTAATTGATGAAAGGAGAAAATATAAAAATGCAGTAAATGAAGCAGGCAAAAAGGAATACAAGCGTCTCAAAAATGAGATCGACAGGAAGTGCCAAATGCCTGAGAAGGCATGGCTAGAGGACAAATGTAAGGATGGTTCAAATGGTTCAAATGGCTCTGAGCACTGTGGGACTTAACATCTGTGGTCATCAGTCCACACATGTAAGGACGTGGAGGCTTATCTCACTAGGCCTAAGATAGATACAGCCTACAGGAAAATTAAAGAGACCTTTGGAGAAAAGAGAGCCACTTGTATGAATATTAAGAGCTCGGATGGAAACCCAGTTCTAAGCAAAGAGGGGAAAGCAAAAAGGTGGAAGGAGTATATAGAGGGTCTATACAAGGGCGATGCACTTGAGGACAATATTATGGAAATGGAAGAGGATGTAGATGAAGATGAAATGGGAGATACGATACTGCGTGAAGAGTTTGACAGAACAGTGAAAGACCTGAGACGAAACAAGGCCCCGGGAGTAGACAACATGCCATTAGAACTACTGACGACCTTGGGAAAGCCAGTCCTGACAAAACTCTACCATCTGGTGAGCAAGATGTATGAGACAGGGGAAATACCCTCAGACTTCAAGAAGAATATAATAATTCCAATCCCAAAGAAATTAGGTGTTGACAGATGTGAAAATTACCGAACTGTCAGTTTAATAACTCACAGCTGCAAAATACTAACACGAATTATTTACAGACGAATGGAAAAACTGGTAGAAGCCGACCTCGGGGAAGAACAGTTTGGATTCCGTAGAAATGTTGGAACACGTGAGGCAATACTGACCTTACGACTTATCTTAGAAGAAAGATTAAGGAAAGGCAAACCTACGTTTCTAGCATTTGTAGACTTAGAGAAAGCTTTTGACAATGTTGAGTGGTATACTCTCTTTCAAATTCTGAAGGTGGCAGGGGTAAAATACAGGGAGCGAAAGGCTATTTGCAATTTGTACAGAAACCAGACGGCAGTTATAAGAGTCGAGGGACATGAAAGGGAAGCTGTGGTTGGGAAGGGAGTGAGACAGGGTTGTAGCCTCTCCCCGATGTTATTCAATCTGTATATTGAGGAAGCAGTAAAGGAAATAAAAGAAAAATTTGGAGTAGGTATTAAAATCCAGGGAGAAGAAATAAAAACTTTGAGGTTCGCTGACGACATTGTAATTCTGTCAGAGACAGCAAAGGACTTGGAAGAGCAGTTGAGGGGAATGGACAGTGTCTTGAAAGGAGGATATAAGATGAACATCAACAAAAGCAAAACAAGGATATTGGAATGTAGTCGAATTAAGTCGGGTGATGCTGTGGGAATTAGATTAGGAAATGAGACACATTAAGCAGTAAAGGAGTTTTGCTATTTGGGAGCAAAATAACTGATGATGGGCGAAGTAGAGAGGATATAAAATGTAGACTGGCAATGGCAAGGAAAGAGTTTCTGAAGAAGAGAAATTTGTTAACATCGAGTATAGATTTAAGTATCAGGAAGTTCTTTCTGAAAGTATTTGTATGGAGTGTAGCCATGTATGGAAGTGAAACATGGACAATAAATAGTTTGGACAAGAAGAGAATAGAAGCTTTCGAAATGTGGTGCTACAGAAGAATGTTGAAGATTAGATGGGTAGATCACGTAACTAATGAGGAGGTACTGAATAGGATTGGGGAGAAGAGAAGTTTGTGGCACAACTTGACTAGAAGAAGGGATCGGTTGGTAGGACATGTTCTGAGGCATCAAGGGATCACCAATTTAGTACTGGAGGGCAGCGTGGAGGGTAAAAATCGTAGAGGGAGACCAAGAGATGAATACACTAAGCAGATTCAGAAGGATGTAGGCTGCAATAGGTACGGGGAGATGAAGAAGCTTGCACAAGATAGAGTAGCATGGAGAGCTGCATCAAACCAGTCTCAGGACTGAAGACCACAACAACAACATGGATTTCTTTATTGAATTTGGGTGACATGTCCACTTTTCAACCCCGGCACCACACGACATAACAAGAAAGAGGCAGTATGAAGTCCTAAAAGTTTCTGAGTATCACGCATGTAAGGATAGATACTATTCTTGTTCTCCGTCCATTATTAAGTGAATGACGTGGGCCAGCTCAGCTGTTACGGCACTGATCGCATATTTGTACTCCTAGTCGAAAGTACGAGGACCCCGTACGGCCGTCCTGATTCGTGAATCCCAATACAACTCCCTGGTTGTTTCCTATGAACTACGGACAGTTCTGTCCTCCAGCATAACCGAATCGAGCTAGCACTCTGCCTATAATGAAACCAATATCATTTTTGCCTTCTGGTGATTTACTAGATTTTTTGTCTTAAAGCTGAGATTTACAATCTGGTAACTGAACCAAAACATATGAGTTTCAGACAAGATTCCATTCGAAATACGAGTTTCGTTCGCAGTTTCTGCGAAGTTATAAAGTGACTGGGAGTAATTCAGAACCCGATGGCGTGCAGTGCTTCTTGCCCATTACATTACAATCATTGGGAGGCTCTGTTGATATCTGTGAAAGTGTGAGTGTGATTATCCTTTGCAGATACTTCGAACATTTGGTTGTTGACAACGACTCATATTGCAGCTGCGTAAACTGATAATCAGCTGCAACACTTTAGAGACTATCAAGGACTTTATTTTTCTTACTAGGTAAATATATGGGTTGCACCAGTATAGAAGCTACCCCTGGCGAATTATTTCTATAAAGATCCAGGATCTGTGGGGAAATAAAAAGGCAAACTATAACTCATAAGAAGAATTTTGAAGTTGCGCTATTTTTCTTGAGAACAAACACACACAAGTGAACAATCGAAAATGCACCAAATCTGTGAGAATGAAATGTTGCTAATCGCTTTCCTAAAATTTCACACCTCCCACTGATGTCTCCTCTTAAGACAGCCGCAGCTCACACCATATGTGCTCTAGTCATTTATTCTTTATGGAGCATTTGTAACGTTAAACTTTAACTTCGCTTTTATCTCAGCAATACTTTCTTTATTACAGTCTCCTCGTAAAGGAGGTTACTCAAAAAAATGGAAACACTGGGAAAAATGCGTGCTTGAACACAAATGCAGATACTACGTCAAGCCAGCAGATTGTGTTGCTATATTTGACCCCAGAGAATACTTGTGCAATGCCCTTCATACGTTGTAAATGGCAGTCGTGGTCAGAACAGCGTTCTGCGTAGTTGTTAGTGCATTATGTCGCAGTTAACTGAATTCGAACGTAGGCAAATTGCTGGTGCTCGCATGGTGAGTGCTTCCTTAACCAAGAGAGTCGAACAGTTTTGTGTTTCAAGAGGCACCATATCGATGATTTATACTGCATAAGAGGGAATTGGGAAAACATCACCTGCTAAGTGGCAACACGAAAGAAACTGTGTGATAAGTGATTCTGACAGACGGCCATTGAAGAGGATTGTGACCAAAAATAAGAGGACGACAGCTAAAAAAGTCACTGCAGAACTGGATGTCGCACTTCCGAAATCTATCAACACTGAAACAACACGAAGGGAGCTCTCCATAAGCACGGAATTGCAGGGGTCTAGTTTCCCACTGTTTCCAACTTCTGGCCGACTTTACGCCCCAGGAGTGAAACTTGCCGGGGTTTCAGTGATTATTTGGGCAGCCGTGTCGTGGTATTCCATGGGTTCCATGGATATTCAGGAAGGTTTCATTACACATAAGAATTATGTAACCATTTTCGCTGATCGGGTCCATCCCAAGGTACATGTTTGTTGACGCTGTGTTCCAAGAACAGTGCTCCTATTCACACAGCTCGCATCGTCCCTGTGGGGTCCTGCCCGCACGTCTCGTATACGTTGCCTAAAGAATGCTGCGTTCTCGGAATGCTATACAACAATTCAGGCGAATACCATTAGTAGCTTTTATTACAAATAAGAATAATGACAATACTTAAATTGTATTTACAAAGGGGTCGCAAGCGATGGGCGACATGCAACATAAATCTGAGTCCTTTTGCTATACTGGGTGGTCCATTGATAGTGACCGGGCCAAATATCTCACGAAATAAGCATCAAACGAAAAAACTACAAAGAACGAAACTCGTCTAACTTGACGGGGGAAACCAGATGGCGCTATGGTTTGCCCGCTAGATGGCGCTGCCATAGGTCAAACGGATATCAACTGCGTTTTTTTAAATAGGAACCCCTGTTTTTTATTACATATTCGTGTAGTACGTGAAGAAATGTGAATGTTTTAGTTGAACCACTTTTTTCGTTTTGTGATAGACGGCGCTGTAATAGTCACAAACGTATAACTACGTGGTATGACGTAACATACCGCCAGTACGGGCGGTATTTGCTTCGTGATACATTACCCGTTTTGAAATGGACCGTTTACCAATTGCGGCAAAGGTCGATATCGTGTTGATGTATGGCTATTGTGATCAAAATTCCCAACGGGCGTGTGCTATGTACGCTGCTCGGTAACCTCGGTAACCATCATCCAAGTGTCCGGACCGTTCGCCGGATAGTTACGTTATTTAAGGAAACAGGAAGTATTCAACCACATGTGAAACGTCAACCACAACCTGCAACAAATGATGATACCCAAGCAGGTATTCTAGCTGCTCTCATTGCTAATCCGCACATCAGTAGCTGACAAATTGCGCGAGAACCGGGAATTTCAAAAACGTCGTTGTTGAGAACGCTACATCAACATCTATTGCACTCGTACCATATTTCTATGCACCAGGAATTGCATGGCGACGACTTTGAACGTCGTGTACAGTTCTTCCACTGGGCACAAGAGAAATTACGGGACGATGACAGATTTTTTGCACGCGTTCTATTTAGCGACGAAGCGTGATTTACCAACAGCGGTAACGTAAACCGGCATAATATGCACTATTGGGCAACGGAAAATCCACTATGGCTGCGACAAGTGGAACATCAGCGACCTTGGCGGGTTAATGTATGGTGCAACATTATGGGAGGAAGGATAATTGACCCCCATTTTATCGATGGCAATCTAAATGGTGCAATGTATGCTGATTTCCTACGTAATCTTCCACCGATGTTACTACAAGATGTTTCACTGCATGACAGAATGGCGATGTACTTCTAACATGATGGCTGTCCGGCACATAGCTCGCGTGCGGTTGAAGCGGTATTGAATAGCATATTTCATGACAGGTGGATTGGTCGTCGAAGCACCATACCATGGCCCGCACGTTCACCGGACTTGACGTCACCGGATTTCTTTCTGTGGGGAAAGTTGAAGGATATTTGCTGTCGTGATCCACCGACAACGCCTGACAACATGCATCAGCGCGTTGACAGTGCTTGTCCGAACATTACACAAGGCGAACTTCTCGCTGTTGAGAGTAATGTCGTTACACGTATTGCCAAATGCATTGTGGTTAACGGACATCATTTTGAGCATTTATTGTACTTATGTGGTATTTACATGTAATCACGCTGTAACAGCATGCGTTCTCAGAAATGATAAGTTCACAAAGGTACATGTATCACATTGGAACAACCGAAATAAAATGTTCAAACGTACCTACGTTCTGTATTTTAATTTAAAAAACCTACCTGTTACTAACTGTTCGCCTAAAATTGTGAGCCATATGTTTGTGACTATTACAGCGCCATCTACCGCAAAGCGAAAAAAGTGGTCCAACTAAAACATTCATATTTCTTTACGTGCTACACGAATATGTAATAAAAATGGGGATTCCTATTTTAAAAAACGCAGTTGATATCCGTTTGACCTATGGCAGCGCCACCTAGCGGGCCAACCATAGCGCCATCTGGTTTCCCCATTCAAGCTAGACAAGTTTCGTTCTTTGTAGTTTTTTCGTTTGACGCTTATTTCGAGAGATATTTGGCCCGGTCATGATCAATGGACCACCCTGTATATAATGTTCATACAAGTTTGACACACAGTTTGTGGATCACTAATAACTGCTATCGTAGCAGTCTCTGCTAGGCCGTGCTAATACTCTGCGAATACTGCCCACTAACGTCCGACCGAGGCTGGCAGGAGTGGTTCCTACCGTGATGACGTCCTGGTCAGCGTGCTATTGGCCGACGTCGTCTCACCGCCTTCTCTTCTCTTGCGTTCTTCATCTTCGTTCCGGCGCTTGTGGTTACACCAGAACAGTCCAGGACTGGTTTTGTGAGCATGAATAAGAACTGTCACGTCCCCCTGACCACCACAGTCACCAGATCTCAATATCACTGGGGCTTTGTGGTCTACTTTTGAGGGAAGGGGGCGCGACAGCCATCCATCTCCATCATCGCTACCTGAAATGCCACTATTTTACAGCAAGAACGGTGCAAGGTTCTCTTGAAGACCATACAGGACCTGCATTTATCTTCCTGAAATGATTGGAAGCTGTGTTGGATGCCAACTGTTTTCCTACTCCAGTAAATACCTCCCGTATTTACTGGTTTCAATCGACTTTTACTTATCCAGTCAATTCACTTTGTATAATTGTTTCTGAATCTGCCAATACATGTTCCGTTATTTTTTTAAACTCTAGTTCTCTGTTCATGACTGCTAGACTATACACTGAAAATATATATGAATACATAGCCTCAATGAATATAATTTCTGATTGTCAGACCATGCAATGGCTTCGTGCTTTAAGTGCCGATGTATCACATGGTGATATTTTTCTCATTGATCTGTCGATTTGGTGGCGGTACAAGTTTGCGAACTGCTTGGTGCTAATCTACGACACTAAGTTACGCGAAAATGCTGAAGTTCACCCTGCTCCTTTCTTTCCTTTCATAAGAAAACTAATTTGTATATGCACTCCACGACGTATAGAATACAATACAGATTCGACGTTTCGTGACAGGTCGAAAGAAGACAGTGATGCAAGACCTCCGCTAGAATCTTGCCCACCTCAGCAGTGGGGGACTTTCCGAATCCTCACGGCCTTAGATGAGACTTGCTTTGCCTCGACAGACTTTCTCACAGACGAAAGAAACCTTTTATGCTTTATTCCGTAATCCTTTTGTCTCTTTATTTCAACGAACAGGTGACATATTTCAGTCTTTCTTGATTTTGACTATCACAATAATTTTATTTGATTATCGACCAGATTAAAATATTTCTTGGAATGTTCTTTGTATGCCTTTTCATTGTAAATAACACACATGGGTGACCATATACTTTTTTCTTTACGACTTCCCTTAACATTTTTGCTCTGTTCTTGTACAATAGAGTGTCCTGTGACAGAAGTCTAAATCCATTTCATTAAGCACTTCCTACCTACATAACAATTTTTTTCGCATGTTAGTGTGTAAATATACATTTACTTGGTTTTTTGTTTAAATCCATTGCGAAGGGAACGATTCAGGCTCACGTGTGTGAAAAAAAAAAAGTACACACAACCGATCATGAGTTAATGGAATTAAGAAATAATCAGTAACAGACAGCCTGAGGAATAACTGTACAGAAAGTGAGCAAGGAACAGAGCTCACAGTCTTCAAAGTGTAACGGCCTTCTGAATTTCTAACCTGATCTAATGTACTTGCAATAACTGTGACATACCTTATGCCTGAAGTTAATTATAAGCGAACTTTTGAAGATCAAGAGGGACGAGCATTTTATATTTTTGTAGGGGGTGTAGAGATGTGCTTAGTTCAATTTAGATTTTCATCTATTTTTACTCCTAGACTCTTTGCTAAAGGGAGAAGTTATTATTTGTCCAATTTAGGGTCAAAGGTGGTAAGGATTCCCGATATTTCTGTCTAATGAAGCTAGAGTGACCAATCAGTACCGCTCAGTTTTTAAATGGGTTAAGCTTTAACCTATACCCAGAACCTACTTCGATAGTGCACACCGATCGATAATCAGATTCTGCTTAGCTGTCTTCAGGTTTGTCGTTTTTGCACGTAGGTACAACCGGAGGTCATCAGTCTACATGTGGTATTTGTAGGAGGACAAAGATTTACGAGATCGATACGGTGAAACAAGTTGTAGCTCCAAAACTTAGATAATGACGATATATTTCCCACCAATTTAATATACACATATTTCACCTGTATCTCTAGCGAATGTCGCCCTGCAGTTTCATTTTCACGCGGCTTAGTATTTCTGACGTCGTACCTCCTGAATTTTGAGGTGGACAGTGATATAACTTTGTAGACAAATCCAGTGGTTCATGTACCTACTGTTTGCAAAATATGTTATGAATGGATTTAATAGTAAAGAAGTAATAAAGTAAACCGTCATGCATGATGCAGCTGTTTCTCATGCATCTCAGAGTTTATTATATCTCCTGAACTATGCGTCGTACAATGATATATTTCTCTAGGTACATTTGTTGGCATATGTGGGTAACTTCTGCGAAATGTGTTGCGAATTGAGTTCGTAATAAAGAAGTAATAAATTAAAACGTCATTCATAATGCGGTAGTTTCTCACGCATCTCACTGTTTATGAGAACAACGTGTCGTAAAATGGTATATTTTTCTAGGTACGTTCAGCAGCAAATGTCCATACTGTCTGTTATAAATAGAGTTAGTAGTAACCATGCAATAAATTTCAACGTATTGCACGATGTGGCAGTTTATCAAGCATTCAGTACTTATGACGTCAAGCCTCCTAAAGTTTCATACAAAGTTCTAACTTTTCTGGTGTTTTCAGTGCTGTATGTGAACACTGTCTGCAAAATGCGCGACGAATACAGTTAGCAGCAAAGCGTCATGCCTCATGAACTGTGAGAATGTAGTAACTGACAAACTTTTTTCCTTTCGTCATTATATGGGGATCGCCGGCGAGAAAAAATGTCGGAAAGGTTCAAAATTATGCATAAAGGTTGTTGCAAGTCTGGAAATGTTCTCATTTTCAAATACTGGATCACTGAAGTATTGGTAATCTCGCGTCGTTGGCTACACTGCTTTCGCATCCCCACAGTCATTCTTTGGAGACAGTAAACCGTATGTGTACCATGTTTGGTAGCAATCGGTCCAGTGGTTTAGTAAGAGATGTGAACGTACCAGCGTGACTTCAAACACTTTGTTGCAGGAAATGTTCAAAATGTCCTCCGTTAGCGAGGATACATGTATCCACACTCCGTTTCATGGAATTCCTGATGCGCTGATGCAGCCCTGGGGAATGGCGTATTGTATCACAGCCGTCCACAATACGAGCACGAAGGGTCTCTACATTTGGTACCGGGGTTGCGTAGACAAGAGCTTTCAAATGCCCTCATAAATGAAAGTCAAGAGGGTTGAGGTCAGGAGAGCGTGGAGGCCATGGAATTGGTCCGCCTCTACCAATCCATCGGTCTTCGAATCTGTTGTTGAGAAGCGTACCAACACTTCGACTGAAATGTGCAGGAGCTCCATCGTGTATGAACCACATTTTGTATCGTACTTGTAAAGGCACACAGCTTGTTGTTGTGTCCCTTCGTCAGATTGTAGCAGGGTCATTTGTCGGCGCATTTTATCGCTGTGGCATGCCGATTGGGCTGCACTTACAGACAACAAGCTTCGGGCCTTGAAACCTCTTCCCGCGGCTTGGACGTGCTCCTCCCGCCCTTCTCGGCGGGAGGAGGTCGTTTTGGCCCGGTTACGAATTGGACACTGCCGGTTCAGCCATCGCCATCTGCTGACGGCTGCGCCGGCGCCGTTCTGCCCATGTGGGCAATTGCTGACGGTCCGCCACATTTTAACGTCCTGCCCGGATTTTAACACACTGCGTCTTGATCTTGGCCTGCCATGTCGTCTAGATGCCATTTTAGCGGATGACCCACGAGCAGCTGCTCGCGTTCTTCATTTTATCAACTTGACCAACCTCTCTAAGGACCTTTGATTATGCTGTTTTTTTTTTTTTAATCCTATGCCTGTCAGTCTGTCTTTTATCGTGTTTTCCCTTTTAGTTGCTGTTTTAAACTTGTGCCTGGCGGTGCATTCTTAACGTAGTCTGGGCGCTAATGACCATTGAAGTTGTGCGCCCTAAAACCACAAAAAAAAAAAACAGGTAGAGTATCCCGTATGAAATCATGATAACATGCTCCATTGAGCGTAGGTGGAAGAACCAACTAAAATGAGCTCTAACATGGAAATTAACCGTTTCCGGACGCATGTCCACATAACATCTTTTCTTTATTTGTGCCTGAGGAATGTTTCCTGAAAGTTTGGCCGTACCTTTTTGTAATACCCTGCATATATATATATATATATATATATATATATATATATATATATATATATATATATATATATATATATATATTTGTGTGGCAATAACTGAAATATGAGTCTTGTTAAATACAACTTTCTCAGACTGAGAAAAGCAAGGACTATATGGGGAATTACGTTTTCAATGGACACACATATAAGCTTATTAACAAGCGGAACAATAATTGATCTTGTGTATTGTGTGAGTATTGTATATTGAACTGGGATCTAGAAACATCGGAGAGGCTTCGTCCCACCGTAGCCTTCAGTGGTTCACAACCCTACAACAGGTCACAGCAGTCCACCCACCCCACCGCCGCCCCACACTCAACCCAGGGTTATTGTGCGGTCCGTCCCCCAGTGGACCCCCCCCCCCCCCCCCCCTGGAACGTCTCATACCAGACGAGTGTAACCCCATACGTTTGCATGGTAGAGTAATTATTGTGTACGCATACATGGAGACAATGTTTCCGCAGCAGTTGCTGACATTGAGTAAATGAGGCGGAATAAGGGGAACCATCCCGCATTCGCCGAGGCAGTTGGAAAACCACCTTAAAAACCATCCACAGGCTGGCCGGGTAGATTCGTGCTAGGGAGCAGTGTGTTAGATCGCGCGACTAGCTGGGCAGGCATAAATGATCTTGCTTTATTACAGTTCAAAAATTCCATGCAGCTTCCGGTCAGTTGGTTGCAAATTGTCCAAAGTAAGCAACATGACAATTCTGTGATTTCCAACTCGTAGCATTCCCAATGCATTAAATTTTACCTTCCAACATCAGATCGTAGAACATGGCTTGGCTTGCCGCCATTTTGTAACAACTAATGCAGTTATTTACGATAAGCAGTTGGGTTTTCAGATTCACACCACTGCAATCGTTTGAAGATGGTTTACCTCGACGATGACTAGGATCTCCTTGCACTTATCAGCGAGACAAAAGCATCTGCATTTCTTTTGTCTAAGATAGAAGACCGATGGGTGACCGTCTGGGCCGCCATGTGCTGTTCAAGAAATGGCTCTGAGCACTATGGGACGTAACATCTGAGGTCCCCTAGAACTCAGAACTACTTAAACCTAACTAACCTAAGGACATCACACACATCCATGCCCGAGGCAGGATTCGAACCTGCGACTGTAACGGTCGCGCGGTTCCAGACTGAAGCGCCTAGAACCGCTCGGCCAATCCGGCCGGCTCCATGCGCTGTTGCCATTTTTCGGGGTGCACTCAGCCTTGTGATGCCAATTGAGGAGCTACTCGACTGAATAGTAGCGTCTCCCGTCAAAGAAAACCATCGTAACGACCGGGAGAGTGGTGTGCTGACCACACGCCCCTCCTATCCGCATCCTCGTATGAGGATGACACGGCGGTCGGCTGGTCACGATGAGCTACTTGTCGCCTGATGACGGAGTACAATAAGATAGAAGATCGCGTTTAAACTGATTAGTATTACTGTGACCCAGAGAGCCGTGTCGTGTTGTTTGCAGAAGGCTGGGCACAGACCGTGGCAGGATGGTTCAGTTTACTCTCAGAGGCATTAGCGACGCTACGGAATCTGTAATAACATATATTTTCCACAATGAGTTTATAGAGTTACATGAGTAAAGTGAGCCAGGATATCGGATGGCGCTGGGGCTTAACGTGCGTATCCCGCCAGTGAGTCTTGACGCTTAAGCCACAGATCAGTGAGCCATGGCCGCATGTTGTGCTCCAGTAGCGTGGAGATGGACAATCGTCACCCACCCATGTGTTCTGCAGTACAGTACAGCTCATACCCCAGTGCGCTCAGGTGAGGATAGCCGACTGTGCAGTCAGGATGTCAATTGTTAAGACGAGGCCCTACTCATGCACCATGGATTGACGAAGTGTGTGTTCACGAGTCAGAGGGCTGTGAGTACAGTCCACACCTGGGCAGTGTGGAGGTGACAGCTTGCAGATCATCCATGATTGACTCAGTGGAGGAGGGCTGGCCACGCACGACAGTCTTCTCCTCATCTGTGATCTCCCACTAGGCAGCAATGGCAGACCACTGTGCTTTGTGTCAGGTTAGCTACATCTCAGTATTGAAGTCATCAAGCGGGTAGCAGGCAGACCATCAACGATCAGCTTGTTGTGGTTTCACTGAAACCGCCATTCTCCCTGGGTCTAGCGACACAGACACAATGGTGCCATGACTGGACGTTTGAGCCCCGAAAGCCTCGTTATTTAAAGAGCCGATCCCACACCTGTTACGTGGTGGCTCTGGGTGTTCGATCGAATTGGCCCTCATTTATTGGTCTCGTTTGTGCACCTTGCCTCGTTTTGGTAATTCTGTAATTATTCTTAGTGGTCACCAGGTGCCCTGCATACTGATACATCGGCGGCACACCTTGTTGACATTCCGACATACCAGCCCAAGTTAATCTCCTCAGCTCTGAGATCGACAGGAAGGATTTAAAATAACTTTTAAGCACGTACAAGGAAATTATTCTGTGCCATAACGCTCCCCCCTTCTTCCAAAAAATACGTTTCTAAATTTCCATTTGATTATCGTCTGCGACAATCTCATAGATTTATATACGTAATCGTGCATTTTGCCCATTGCACCAACTTTTTGCTCGTGTAGGCTGTCTTGCATGGATTTTCTCTTTGTTTCCTAATACCATTATTCTGAAGTTTTGGTTTACTCAAACGTTTTCAAAGTTATGGTATATTATTTCTATTTTCGTCTTAAAAGTTATAAAAAGTTTAACAGCTTTTTAGACTATGTTATATCTGATGTGTCAGTAGATCTGGAGTTCCGATACTTCTTGTCTGACACAATAGTATAGGACACAAATTGTTATCAGAAACAGGGCGAGACTCGTGATCGTAATGCTAATGGTGACCACGTTTTAGTGACGATTGTTGTTATGTTGGTGATTGTGTTGAAACATTTGTCCCATGGAAATTTTGCCTTTTTGATGTGCCGATAGTTTATCTAAAGAGTGTACGAGATAAGGAATCATTGTGTTGTTAAGGTAGGCTATATTTTGCGTTGGCAGAACTTCCAATGGTTTCTCTGAGCAATACATTGCAGTGTGGGTTAGCTGAAGTACAGTCACTCATCCTGGCTATTTCATAATTTGTGAAATTCATCGCAATATCACTTTCACGTAACTCGATGTTTGCCATGCCATGAGATGTTCCACTTTCTCAGTAATTCATGAGAACAGTTTTGGGCGGAAAACTTCTGAAAATGGGGCGTTGGTGCCAATATTTCTTTCTTGAATTCTGCTGCCTCTGCACTTTGCATGTCTGTGTATCAGTCTGTACTTGTCTGCCTAGACAAATGGTGATTTTATCTTCAGACACTCTTGTAGGTCCCCTAGTGACATAACAGCATGAACTGCTCCTCGCTCATAAATTATTAATACCACTCTTGTTTTCCCTTGTACACATTTACCCATTGTTCCCCATCTTACCAGATAAGGGTGAACCTTATAACACCAATACTGCGCGTTCTTTCCCGCCACTGGTAGCTGGACCAATATATACAAATTCTGTCTCTCCATACTCACTATCACACTTACTATGTGGCAAAACATCACTAAGTTCTTTTCCTACACCTCCATCATTCAGGAAATTCTTTTTGCGCAAACTGTAAAAGGGACTGTCGTAATTCCATCCTTCCTTCAAAATTACGTGTACAAAACAAAAGAAGAAATAACATGTAACCAACACACAGCCCTAATGACATACAGTAATTTATATAAATTCACAATAGACTCAAACAACAATAGAGAAGAAAAAGATACATAAATTAAATAGCTCTTAGAAATAACATAACTAAATCTGAATATTACTGCTTTACATGTGACACAATGCATAGGGTATGTCCTGTACATCATGCTTATCCACTGGTATACACTTTTTTTTACTTTTAGGCATTTTTATACGCTCTGACTCCTTTGTCAGGACTCGTGGCAAAGCATCCATCATTCTTTAAAAGTCCATGCTCGAAATTTAGTGGACTATTCATTACGCTGCGAAAAGTTCAAAATGCACATTCTGTAAAAGGTCTAACCCTAATTTTTAAACAGTAGATGATTTAATCGGAAACTGTACTTAAACATTGACTGTACAAGTCGCCTCAGTGATGTTATAAGGATCCTGCTACATAATCAAGAAATTCTTTATCTTTCCCTTAGATGTGTAAGCGCTAGTGACCCATTGGCCCACGTGATATTGTAGCAATTTTCCCACACGTTGCACTAACTACTCCTGTCATTCCAAAGCTTTAGTATTTACTCAGTTTATATTCTGCTATACCTCTCACAGCTTCTTTTGTAAATTTTTAACTGATTCATCGATCTTATTTTAAGAAACATGACATCAAAGAGGAACGGAATTTTTCTACCATAATTTATTTTGAAAGGTGACAGACCTGTACCAGTACTTACATTAGAGCTATACAGGCAAACTATGTATTGAAGATACGTATCCCAATCGCTATGATGGCTATTAATGTAATAACTCAACATTTTAGAGATTCCCCACAAACTCGTTCCATTTTGCCATTAGTTCGTGAATGAAATGAGCTTGTCCGTAACTTTCAGATATAAAGTGCATGACATAACTGCCTCATCAAGTCTGATACAAAATCCATACACTTATCTACACCAAATTTAAGTATCAAGATGATAATTAGATTGTGGGCAACTCTACTAGTCTGCTGATCAGGAACTGCCACCATTGCCAAGAAGCTTGACAAATGGTCTATAATCGTTAGTACATACTTATTTCCTGTGGATGTCCCATTAAATGGTCTTACGATATTAAGCCCAATCACCTGAAAGGGTTTAGATGTCTCTTGTAGTCTTTCAAAAGGGATTTTTTGATGACTAGGATCATCTCTTTGTGCCCAAGGTACACAGTCCTTCATATACTACCCGACATCACACTTTCTTCTTCTCCACCAGATCCTTCCTGCTACTTTTCTGTCCACCATTTGGCATCTTCCTTCACCTGATGACATATGATCATCTACTTTTTGCAATACTTCATCCCTGAACACCACCAGAATCTCTAGGCGTTGTCTGCATTTAGTCATTCTGCAGGAAAAGCCTTCATGAATCATGAATTTGGTTGTGACCTGAATCGCTGACAGTCTTTGTTGGCCACTTGCGCTCCCCACCACACTGTTACACTTTTGTCTAGCACATTCGGCACTGTAACCTTCCTGCACAAAGTATTTGCATTTGTGTGTTTCCTACTCGATTTATGGACCACCTCATAAAGAGACTCACTGAGTTTGAGTGCCCATCTCACTAACCATCTCGGAGGGTCTTCCAGTTCTAGCAGCCATTCTAACAATGGTGGTCTGTCACAGCCTTAAAGTTCCAACCACACAAAAAACAATGAAAGTATGCTATCCAATATGTAACCACCAACATTGCTGTTTCTGTAGTAGAGTTATTACGCTCCTCTCTGTTGAGTTGCTTGATGCATATATTACATGATGTTCCTGGCTATCAATATTCTGGCTCAATACAACCAACTGCCCCACTGCTGGCGTCACCTGACAGGGTAAATTCCTTCTCAAAATCAGGAGAGACCAGTACTGGATCAGAAAGTAATGCTGTCTTCGATGTTCCAAATGCTATTTCACATTTTGCCAACCATCGGAATTTCACACCGTGCCTTAACAATTGATTCAAAGATTCTGTGACCTGTGCAAAATTCTTTACTAATTGTATAAACCCAGGAATGACTGTAGTTGTTTTGTGTTTTTTGGCATTGTGCAGTTCTACATTATCCTTGTTAGGCGAATATTGGTTTGGACACCATCCCACTAATCAGATGCTTAAGGTATTTTACCTGCATTTGTGCAAAATGGCACTTGCTAAGTGTCAGAGGTGCTAATTATAGGGTATTGAATATGTCTTCCAAGCGTTTCACATTCTCTGGCGTATTCTTCAAAAATGCAATGATATCACCCAAATATAGCAAGCAAGTTTTCGGCTATAAACTACATAGAACTCTGTCTAATAAGCTTTGGAGTATTGGAATATGGATTGCACATTTTTCAGCCTGAGCAGCGTCTATCTGTACTGGTACTATCCCCATGGAACTGTGAAGGAAGTCATTGGTCTATTCTCCAGGACTATCTCTGGCTGGTGATATCCACTGTTCAGAGCTACTGTTGTAAAGTACTGGCAGTGTCCTAGATTGTCTACTATTTCCATAATACTGGGGGTGGAGTACACGTCTGTGAGGGTTTTCACATTCAAGTAGGAGTAATCGTAACAGAACGTGTTCTTCTTAGTACCATCTGGTGACTTTTTCAGAATAATATGTTTTCCCCCATAGGCTACCACTGTACTCTATTATATCTTCTGCTAACTGTTGACCTGTAAACTCCTCCAATAAGTGTCGGAGGAGCTTTGCTATGTGGTACAGCTTTCTGTAGATGGTGCACAATTATCTGTGGGTATAAGGTGCTGGGTAGCAGATGTTACTGATAAAGGACCTTCATATTGAATAAATCCATAAACCATAGTAGCAAATCATTCATTGTCTGATGACCACTGCCTTACAAGTGGCCCACTTATTCACGTAACCTAGCTGCAGCGACAGGTTGCTTATGGCTTCTGTTATCACAAAACCAATTGATATCTTCTTAATCTAATATCTCAAACTTGTTAGTCATTAAGCCCATCAACAAAGTAACTATGTTCATACTGAAGTTATCCAAGTTTACAGCACTCATAAATTCACCATTAATACAACTTATATGTGCTACACTTCTGCATACAAAACAGTGCATTTGGTCTAACTCTTCATTTTCCTTCAGTGGCCCTACTACATATATAATGCTTCGCATGGTAAACTTCATCAACAGAAAACCACAGTAACTTCCCTGTATCTTCTGGTATTTTATCTTGTGAACCACTCGTTACCATGTGCTTACAGTTTAGTCAGCAACACCTTCACAAACGGTGTGCCTTGTAACATAGCATCGCTTGCTGTTATATCTCCCAATGGAAACAAAGTCCCACTAAGTTCTATTCTACACTGTGGAAGATCGATTTGGACATGATGTTTGTTGGGGAAATCTAGCACTTCAACCACATATGATAACACTTCCATATACTCACGAAAACTTTTAGTTCCAATGATCAATTTCATACCCTATGATGCTACTTCATTGTCACCAAGTGCACGTAATTTGTGACGTGGGGACCCAAGTCTCCTCCTGCATATGATGTCGAGATTGATGAATGATACATGCGCACTTCCGTCCATCCGAAATTTATGTTCCTTGCCTTCTACAGCGCCTGCCAAGCGGCGTTCTGTCTATGTATCTATTTCTGCAGTGTTCTGTCCTGTTGGGAATGCCTTCCAAAAGTTGAAGCACTTTCATTTGCATTTAACAACTCCTTCTGCTGATGTTGTTTTCCTTGCCTTTGCTTCCCACAATTCTGCGCTTGGTGTCCAACTTGGCCACATTTATGGCATTCAGGTTGTTGACACTGTTTCTGTTCACGGCCTTTACATCCACATCTCTAGTACTTTATCTCTGCAGAAAAAACACTATGGTCCACACGTCTTCTTGCAGCAATGTCAAGTTCTTCCAATTGCAAAGCGACCCTAAGTGCTGCAGCAAAGTCCTCAGGGATTTCCATTCTCACACTACCTTTGAGGTACCACACAGAAAAACATCCAAAGCCCTATTTTCAGAAGCGCACAGCCAGACTCTGTCCGCTCTTGTGTTTTGCGTCAATTGCTATGTCCGCACATTGATCCTCAAGATTCTATCCGAAAAGGTCTCCACTGATTCGCTATGCTTCTTTGTTAAGGTGTGCAATTTTTGTTAAAAGAACATTGTGCTATTTTGCTTCCAGTAACACTGTCATAAGCTGTCAGCTAACTGTTGGAATGTGTTTCTCTTACTAAGAACTTCGTGCCACTACGTGTAATTTTTCACTTCGCCTTTGAGTCATAAATTAGTCACCTGGAGAGAAAGTTCGTCTGACCAACCACTTATTGCTGCGGTATCCCTAACATCGTCAATGAATGTCCTCTGCTGATTTGCCAGAAAAGCTCTTTATTAAGGTAACCTCCATAATTTCTTCTTCTTCTCCTCAGCGATCACAGGCCCTGTAGACCACACGCTGCATCAACTATCTGCTTCCACCGCCTTCTATCTCTCGCAGTCTCTCTCCACTCTGCGGAGATTCATAATGCTGCGATGTCCTTCTCTATGTCGGCCTCACACCCACGGTACGGGACTATAAGTCCCACCGCCACACCTTCACCTGCACATGTTAGGCAATAAATTCTGCCTGACTCATGTAGTACTATCACCGTCAGAGGGTGGTACGGGACCACGAGTCCCACCGCCACACCTCCAAAGTGAATTGCAGTGACGCAGTCACTGCACAGTGGAAATTTACTGGCTCACCAACACAGTTAGACCGCAATAGACCGGTGATGCTGTATTGTAACCTATCACCCCGGACTACAAGTCCAGTATTAAAAAAAAAAAAAAATCTCTATGTCATCTTTCCACCTTGTACGAGGTCGGCCCAATGGTCTTGCTGCCTGGAGGGTTCCTTCATGCTTCCTAATGCTGCGATGCCCTTCTCTATGTCATCTTTCCACCTTGTACGAGGTCGGCCCAAGGGTCTTGTTGCCTGGAGGGTTCCTTCAAATGCTTTTTTGGTGATTCTGTTGTTTTCCATTTAGCCACATGTTCAGCCCATTGCAGTCTCCTACTTTTTAATTTCTGGATGATAGTGGGTTGCTTCATTAGCTGATAAATTTCATTGTTCTTTCGAATTCTCCATACACCATTCTCCAACACAGGTCCCCAGATTTTTCTCATTACTTTTCTTTCGAAAACATTCAGTTTTTCTCTTTCTTTCTTTGTAAGCGTCCAGCTTTCTGAACTGTACGGTACTATGGGGCAGATGATGATTTTGTATATCTTCATCTTTGTGGTGATTGACAAAACTTTACTTTTGAATGAGTTGCTTAGAGAGAACAGACATCTTGACTCTGAGGGTATTCTTTCGTTTATATCCATTGTTATGATATTTTTACTGTTGAAACGTGATCCGAGGTATTTAAACTGAAGAACTTATCTGAATTCAGAATGTTGGTCAATTTCAAAGTAAGGATTTGGGTTTATGACTCGACCTATTTCCATATATTCTGTTTCCACTTGGTTAGTCAAAAGCCTCATTTTTCTGGCACTGTGCCTGAGAGATATGTACATGTCTTTCAGTTCTTCTTCAGTTTCACTCAGCAACACAATGTCATCTGCATAAGCCAGGAGTTTTATTTCACTGTGTTCGAATCGGAGACCATTGTATAGATCTAAATTACTCTCCCGAACCACTTTCTTTAATGCAAGGTTGAAGAGGACACATGAAAGAGCGTCTCCTTGTCGTAAGCCATCCATGCACAGTTATATCGTCCTAATGATTTTACTGGGTATACTAAATTCTCGCAACGTGCTGTAGAGGCTACTTCGGTGAATGCTGTCATAGGCTCGCTGGAAGTCAATGAAGAGACAGTGGATGTTTTTGTTGAATTCCAAGTATTTCTCGAAGATCTGTTGTGTAGTAAACAAATTATCAGTTGTGGAACGGTTTGTTCGAAATCCAGCCTGGTAATCTTGAATAATGTTTTCTGCATAAGGTTTAAGTTTTTCCAGAATGATCATTGACAGGATTTTGTATGTTATGTTCAGCAAACTGATTCCTCTGCAATTTTCGCGTGCCATTCTGTTGAATTCACTCTAAATAATGACAAGTCCACGGGCTCATATAGTTTATCAAATGACAGGATGACGGTGCTGCTGATGTCTCCACATGGATGTCTCGACGCGGCCCAAACAGATACACCGACATTAAAAAGGGCATCAACTAAGAAAAAGTTCATTTACAACGCAACGTTGTGCTGTTATTTCCAATGGATCGTCAATGATGTATACGTAGCTCCATAGCAGCCATAGTCCTGAACGATAGCCAACTCTGGTACCAATGTTGTGACCACTTCCTGACTCAGAGAGCTGAGGTCGCCTTGTGTGCAGGAGACCAGGTAGCGAGAGTGATACAGTTTACTCTCTGAGGCATTGGTGACACAGTGGTATCTGGAATAACATTTATTTCCCAGGATGAGTTTACCGAGTTATATCGTATCTCGGGGCATTGGATGGCCTCCAGGTGTAAATGCGAGACGTGAAAAAATGATGGTGTCCCATCAGAAAGTCGTGATGTTGGAGTCGTAGTTCAGTGAGACACATCCATGTAACGTGCAAGTGGTAGCATGGAGATGTGTAGGCGGCACCAACATAGACGTTCTGCGGTACAGAACCATTCACACCTCAGTGCTTTCGTAGACAGCCCATTAAGGTCTCAAATAAGAGCAGCCGACTGTGTGGCCCAGGACGTCAGTTGTCGTGAACACTAGGCCCTGCTTATCCACCTTGTATCGACGAACACTGCAATAGGTGTTGACGAGTCGGCCAGGGGCTGTGGAGATTACAGCTTGCAGATCATCCGCAATTGACCCTCAGTGGAGGAGGGTTGGCCACACATCAGTCTTCTCCTCGTCTGCGATTTCGCAGCAGGGTGCAACAGCAGACCATATCTGTGGTTCGAATTAAGTTGGCTTCATCTTGGTGTTGAAATCAGCAAACAGGTAGCATGCAGATCATCAGTGATCAACTTGTCGTGGTTTCACTGAAACTCAATAGACAGTCATTCTTTCTGGTTCTAGTAACACACACAGAATGGCTACATAACTATATATGTGTTTGAGCTCTGAAAGCCTCGTTATTTAAAGATCTGAGCCCACGCCTATGATTTGGTGGTTCTGAGTGTATGATCGAATTTTCCATCGTTTATTGATCTTGTCAGCACCCCTTGCCTCGCTGTGGTAATATGATAATTATTCTTGGTCGCCGAACTCGGGTCCTTCTGCAATGTTTGACTGTTGCAGTGGGGCTCTGGCGTTGGAGGTATCGAGTGTTACTTCATACTACCTGCGTAGCACTGCAGCGTTTGCGTTTCTGCCTCTCTCGCTCAGAAGATTGTGTGGCGATGTCTGCCTGGTGCCCTGCCTGCCGCTACATTGGCGGTACGCCTTGTTCACATTTCGGCTGGCGCACTGGCCCCAACCTAGCCTCCTCGGCTCTGAGCTCGCGGGGCATGATTTTAAAAATGTACAACGAAACAGTATTTTACTCTCAGGGGATGATCAGATAGGACAGAATTTCGTTAAGTGCATATTTAAACTACTGTTTCATAACAATTTTCACTATATTTGTAACAATATAAAGACAATAAATTCAAATATAATTAATGCAAGTAGGAACATATACAATGTTTAGTACATAATCATATAAACAAAAAGTTTACATCGAGTATAGTTAATAGGCATAGACAACGTAAGATATATAGGGTGTCCGGGGAGGAATGGTTAGTATTCAGGGATGTGACAGGAACGATCATTCGATACAAAAAAAAGTCTAGTAAACATGGGTTCTAAAATGTGCCTCTTAAGAGCTAGGAGAGCATGCTTAATAACACGATGTATATCAGTATAGCGAAGACGAACGAGTACTCCAAGCTCTTGAGGTACGCACTTTAGAGCGTACGTTCACTGGATATTTTCTTCTTATTTTGGTCCATACTACCACTTCTCAAAATATGGAAAGCAAAGAGCTGACAGCAGAAGAGATTTGCTTCGCGGAATCGAAGATGAAGAAACGTTCATAGCTCTTAAGGTATACTTTTTAGAGCCCAGGGTTGGTTGATTGGTTCGAGGGAGGGGACCAAACTGAGAGATCATCGGTCCCATCGGATTAGGGAAGGATGGGGAAGGAAGTCGGCCGTGCCCCTTCAAAGGAACCCTCCCGGCATTCGCCTAAAGTGATTTAGGGAAAGAACGAAAAACCTAAATCAGGATGGCCGGACGCGGATTTGAACCGTCATACTCCCGAATGCAAGTCCAGTGTGCTCACCACTATGCCACCTCGCTCGGTTTAGAGCCCAAGTTTACTATACTTTTTTGCATCGAATGATCACTGACTATTCTCCTGGGACACCTGCATATACATATGTGTAGTGTTGTTACGTTACAGAGCGTAATGGAAGTATATCGATCAGTCACAAACTCATACAGTTTCCAAAGGAGAAGACGTTCTCGAACAGAAATGCATAGTCTTATCTTGTTTACTTGGGCATGCGCGCTATTTTTGCGTATCTCATAATGTTGCGAGAAAGATCATGCGATTGTCGCCAACGCTTTACTGTGAAAATGCAACAGGTGTTCAGTGTTCTTCTTGAGTGGCCACTCCAGATGAGCTCAAGATTAAAATTGGAGTGTAAGGATAACGTCATCAGTCCCCTAGACTTAGAACTACTTAAACCTAACTAACTAAGGACACCACACACATCCATGCCCGAGGCAGGATTCGAACCTGCGACCGTAGCAGTCGCGCGTTTCCAGACCGAAGCGCCTACAACCGCTCGGCCACGCCGGCCGGCCCGCAGTTAGACACTATGTTTTTTCTAAACATTTATATGCATTATTTATTACTGTCCAGCAGTTATAACTGTATGATTTTTCTTGTAATTTTTCTGACATTTGTCACTCTGTAATAATTTTCCGCCCCCTTTCGTAAAAGGTCTTATATCTCCAGTTTTTCTCAGGTAAAGAGTTAGATTTTTTCTGTTTTGTGGAGAAACCTACGTTTCATATATTAGTAAACCTGCTACAGCGCATTTCGACAGTCGAATGTCTGCAGGCGCTCTGTAAAAAAAGAAGTTGTTTTCCTGGAAAAAACGTATCTCATTGGTTGCTATTGCTTGTGAATATGAAGTTTCTTGGAAATTTTAGTGTGGTGTATTGTAATCTGTGTTCCTAGAATGACGAAACCAAAATGCCTTTTCAAGAAACGTAACTTCAAAGGAAATCAACACCGGAAAACGGTTAAAAAAAATGCCAAAATCAGTGCAACTGCAGCATGCCGCTTGTACGTGAAACACCACCAAGTGCTTCGACAAAGAAGATAACGGTTGGTACGTGTACAGAATTAGATGGAAGTTGTGGAGATACTAATATCGTGGTAGATCTAGGATTACTGCATTGCGTTCTAAGTGAAGTGCTGGCCTGCAAATTGTATGGTGATCAAGTCAGTTTATGTGAAGATGCAAAAAAGTTCTAGAGTAGCTTTTAGTATGTAAATTGAAAATAATGTGCAGTGTCTGCAGCAATGAATAATTATTTTACCAATCGAACACTGTTCTAAAAGTGATTTATATGACACTAATGTGAAGTTGGGTGTATGGTCGTCGATGCGCAGGGTAGGGTCTTACTCGTGGTAAAGTGCTATGTGCAATAATGAATTTGCCAAAAACACCTACAAAATGTCAGAGGTTCACTAATTACATATTAGTTGCTATCACTACATTACTAAACATTCAGTGAAATCTACAGTTAAATAAGCAGCCGAAATTAATGACAATGGAAATGACATTCATGTTGCCTTTGATGGTGATGATGATGATGATGTTTAGTTTGTGGGGCGCTCAACTGCGTGCTTATCAGCGCCCGTACAATTTCCCAAACTTTGCTCAGTCCAATTTCGCCACTTTCCTGGATGATGATGAAATGATGAGGACAACACAAACACCCAGTCATCTCGAGGCAGGTGAAAATCCCTGACCCCGCCGGGAATCGAACCCGGGACCCCGTGCTCGGGAAGCGAGAACGCTACCGCGAGACCACGGCCTTTGATGGAAACTGGCAGAAGAAAACATGGCTGTTCTACACCAACAAGTGTTGACACAAGTGAAGTTGTTGACTTTCAGACACATACTAAATATTCCCAAGGATGCTCAGTAATATGCAGAGATCGAAACAGAACGGCTCTTCACAAACCTAGCTGTGTGAAAGACTATGGACGCTTAAATGGGGGTGGTGGATTGTTTCTGCTGCTATAGCCGTCCTCAGTAGATATGAGTCTGAGAAAAGTGCACGCTATACTGAATACGTAGGCGATGGGGATAGCAAAGCACTCAGTGCTGTCAGCCAAAGATGTACCAGTAATAAAATTGGAATCTGTGGGGCATGTAGAAAAGAGTATGGACACCCGGCTTTGTACATTCAAAAGCAAATTTGTTGGAACAAAGCTTTCTGATGGCAATCTATGAAGTATATGCTGATGGACAAAATTATCAACGAGTTGCACGAGTATTAAAGAAATGCCATTAGGGAGAATTCTGGGGATCTCGAGACAATGAAGACAGCAGTATGGGCCACTTTCTTCCACCTTATACCCGCTGACGAGAAGCAACACATTTTCTACATCCCGCCACCCTCTGATATATGGTGCAAGTTTAGGAAGGCACAGGCAACTGGCAACCTCAGTACTACATTCACACACAAGCACTCTACCCTGGATTCAATTGTGGACCAAACCAAACTACTGTACAGACACCTTGGTCACCCCGACCTACTGAGGAAGTGCTTACACAGCAAGACTCAAAACGTAAATGAGACCTTCAGCAACATCGTGTGGACATGTATCTCTAAAAATGTGTTTGTTGGTTACAGATCTTTAGAACTAGGAGTGTCATATGCTGTGATAACGTGTAACAATGGAAACATTGACAGACTAAATGTCTTAGAACAGTTACGTATATCACCTGAACAAAACAGTATAACTGATATAAGAGAACTTGACAGCTTGTATATTGCAGAGTCAGATTTTGATGCTCTCCAAATGTCAAGAAGCAGTGAAAGGAACGGGGCGAATGAACCCAAAGATAACAGGACCGAAGAGAACTCTAAGTTTTTTCTATCATATTAATGTTGTAACACTTTATGTCTCATTTTCTCAACACTATAAATTCTGAAATATTTGTCCTGTTTTCTCAGAAACTATAAGAGAAACTTTTAATAAACATTTCACAGTTTCTTAACACCATAGTTTTACAACTGTGGATCCTCAGTCATGTTGATTGCATCAGTAATAAAAATGTTTATTACTTTTTTCACAATAAAGTGGAATGCTTGGAAATTAAATTTATAAGTATATTCTGAATTACAATACCACAGCCAATTAGGATCAGTAGATTATAAAAAGTTCATTTAAATTCAGACAAATCTGTTCAGTACTTTCTGAGTAAACGGGGAATGAATTCTTTTAATTTAACATTGTCGGCATAGAGCCTACTGTCTAACCTTAATTATTGTTCTGAGTTTTATTAAACATTTACATAGCAACAGTCTCAGCTCGAAGGCTGAAGGATGAAATTGATTATGACCAACGGAATGTACCTCTTTGTTGACAAACAGTCTACATGGGTTTAGAAAACATCGTTCTTGTGAAACACAACTAGCTCTTTATTCACATAAAGTGTTGAGTGCTATTGACAAGGGATTTCAGATCGATTCCATATTCCTGGATTTCCGGCAGGCTTTTCACAGTGTACCACACAAGCGGCTCCTAGTGAAATTGCGTCCTTATGGAAAATCGTCTTAGTTATGTAACTGGATCGTGATTTCGTGTCACAGAGGTCACAATTCGTAGTAATTGACGGAAAGTCATCGAGTAAAACAGAAGTGATTTCTGGCGTTCCCCAAGGTAGTGTTATAGGCCCTTTGCTGTTCCTTAATTATATAAACGATTTGGGAGACAATCTTAGCAGCCGTCTTCGGTTGTTTGCAGATGACGCTGTCATTTATCGACTAATAAAGTCATCAAAAGATCAAAACAAACTGCAAAACGATTTAGAAAAAATACCTCAATGGTGTGAAAAGTGGCAGTTGACCCTGACAGCGAAAAGTGTGAGGTCATCCACATGAGTGCTAAAAGGAACTCGTTAATCTCCGATTACACGATAAATCAGTGTAATCTAAAAGCCGTAAATTCAACTAAATACCTAGGTATTACAATTACGAACAACTTAAATTGGAAGGAACACATAGAAAATGTTGTGGGGAAGGCTAACCAAAGATTGCGATTTATTGGCAGGACACTTAGAAAATGTAACAGACCTACTAAGGAGACTGCCTGCGCTACGCTTATGTCCGTCCTCTTTTAGAATACTGCTGCGCGGTGTGTGATCCTCACCAGATAGGACTGACGGAGTACATCGAAAAAGTTCAAAGAAAGGCAGCACGTTTTGTATTATCGCGAAATATGGGAGAGAGTGTCACAGAAATCATACAGGATTTGGGCTGGAAATCGTTAAAAGAAAGGCGTTTTTCGTTGCGACGGAATCTTCTCACGAAATTCCAATGACCAACTTTCTCCTCCGAATGCGAAAATATTTTATTGACACCGACCTACATAGGGAGGAACGATCACCACGATAAAATAAGGGAAATCAGAGCTCGTACGGAAAGATATATTTGGTCATTCTTTCCGCGCGCTATACGAGATACTATTAATAGAGAATTGTGAAGGTGGTTCGATGAACACTCTGCCAGGCACTTAAATGTGGAGTATCCATGTAAATGTAGATGTATATGTAGATTCTAGTTACACTGCATAGTAGAATGTAAAGTATTATATATGTTTTCTTTTCCTCCTCATCAGTAGTCAGTATGACTTTTCGGGACGTATGCCTGTAATAATTTATCATTGGACCAGTAACTACACCACATATTGTAAACGGACACATACAATACTAACTAGCAGGATATTTGTTTTTACGATGTCCTTCTTCTTTCTCTTCCATGCATTTTCCCGTTTCCTTACGGGGTCGACATTGTTAATGGGTTTCGGCAGTATTCGTAACATCTGGAGGGCCGACGATCTGGGGCAGGGTCGCCCGTGTCTCAGATGCAGCGCGTTAACGCACTCGGCTATCAGGCAGGTCATGTTTTTAACACGGCAATGCTGTTCAGAATTAACAGGAAATAGTCTCACTGCGTTTTAAATGTGTGTGAATTCCGAAGGGACCAAACTACTGAGGTCATCGGTCCGCTGCTACGTTTGCAGAACAGGCAATTTCATTTTCAGACTGGGATGGCAGTGGATGCTGCGAGACTGACAGAAGACGTGGTGATTTAGTAATCTCGTGGCGTGTTGACGATTTTCGATAAAGGGTCATTGACAGAACTAAGGAGGTCAAAATTACAAAGATGTGGACAGGTGGTTACAAATTCTTAACACGATTCATGAAAAACAAAAATTCATAGCTCGTGTCAAGAATTTATAACTGTAGATGATTTAGTCAACGACGACCAATGGCTACTAAAAGAGCCGATAATCTATTGTTATACAGACGAAGGGAAAAGGATGCAACGCCCTGCCAATAGGGATGCGAAAAACTGACCGGTTAAAACCGACAGCGGTATTTTTCGGTATTTGTTTGGTCTCGGTTATAACATGCTTTTTAGTTTTTACCAATAACCGAGTAAAAAACTGAAATATCAATTATCCATAGCAACAGTGCTAATTTTTTGTTTTTAAATACATCTTTTTTTTAAATGAGTAGTTTTTATTAGTAGGATTTGCATTGGTTTAAAAAGTTGCGTTATTATAGAAAATTGGGAAAGCGATTAACGCTATTTTAATAACAATGCCGACAGAAACGAACAACGAAGTCATGGCTTATGAGTTGGTACAGCATTGCTGAAACAATAACATACCCGTTACCATGTGGCATGACTTAAGGCACCGCGTATACATGCAGTGTGCGATACTCGCTCCCACGTGGTCTATACGATAGTTTCTCGCTGCCGTCGCCGGCCATTCGTTGTATTGCAGAATGGGACCAACCCTAATCTGGGAATATTTTTACGAAGTGACGTAGTAATGAAGTACAATGCTTCATTTGCTTTAAAAGATTAAAGACTTTTCTGCCATTTCTATGAAACAATGAAAGAGGGAGTAAGTTATGATAACAATACTAAATTAAAAAATGCCTGTTTTTACATAATATGCGTTTATCTGCTTTTAGGCCATAAAAATGGCAAATTAACACAAAAAACAGAGTTTTTCAGCCTGAGTTTTCAGGCTTTAGCACTGACCAAACGTAATAAATTGGCCAGCCCGTTCTCCTGATCTTACACCTCTGGAGTTCTTTCTGTGGGGTACGTTGAAGGAGAATGTGTACCGTGATGTGCCTACAACCCCAGAGGATATGAAACAACGTATTGTGGCAGCCTGCTGCGACGTTACACAAGATGTACTGCGGCGTGTACGACATTCATTACGCCAGAGATTGCAATTATGTGCAGCAAATGATGGCCACCATATTGAACATCTATTGGCCTGACATGTCGGGACACACTCTATTCCACTCCGTAATTGAAAACGGAAACCACGTGTGTACGTGTACCTCACCCCTCATGGTAATGTACATGTGCGTCAGTGAAAAAGACCAATAAAAAGGTGTTAGCATGTGGACGTAATGTGCTGTTCCAGTCTCTTCTGTACCTAAGGTCCATCACCGTTCCCTTTGGATCCCTACGTAATTCGGTGCTCTCCGATACACACGATCGAACAGCGGAGGAGTGGTACTCAAGCGTCAACTTTAGGTTACAATACCTCCGGATGTAATTAACATTTTACAATGCAATAAACGGCACTGATTACGTATTTGTTTATATGTTCAGATGTGCTAACAAAACTAACGGGGTTCCATGTTAAAAAACGTAGGTTTGTGTAAAAAAACATACTTCCGTGCATTTTTGTATGGTTTGTATTAACCAATTACACTAGCCCCTCTCCTCAAGTTCGGTCTGTGGAATCGATTCGTCAGTATTTGATGTGGTTTACGAAATATATCCAGCGGTAATGTTAGGTGATTCACCCTATATATATATATATATATATATATATATATATATATATATATATATAATAGTGAAACGTTGTTGGCAAGTAGGAAAGTTGTATTTATGGCTTATTGGTTTATGATTAGAATACTACTGCAGAATCTGAATTTATAATAACAATAAACAAGGATCAAGGTCAGAAAGAGGTGGGAAAACAAGATAAATACAGCGGTAGGAGTAAATGGATATAGAAAACGGGAAGGAGGGGATTAACAGAGAAAGAGGTGAGGAGGTGATGTACTGAGAGTGGGAGAAAGAGTCGGAAGCAGGCGATGGAGAGAGAGAGAGAGAGAGAGAGATGAGGAGAAGCTGGACAGAGAGAGGGGGAGGATGTGATGGACACAGTGGAGAGAAGGAGAATAGGACGTATATCCAATTCAATACGTATTAGAAACGTGTGCTTTCTCGTTTTCTTTCTTTTCCATTTAAGCACACTGCGCGACAGCAAAACGTGGCTGGGTAGAGCAATTAGCTTAATACTGCCCCCACCGGCCTGCATCTATGACAGGGACATCTTTCGAGCAGCCGTTTACTTGGCTGACGGCGTATCTACACTCGTGCCCATAAATTAAGGATAATTGCAGAATGTGGTGCCACACAACGTGGCTCTACACAAAACTGGCGTTAATAGCATAGGCACATAGGGAACACACACGGCACAGATCTGTAAGTCCACGGTATTGGTGATCAGTTGAGAAAACCGTCCCTAAACACATGTGCTACAAAACGCCACTGTTTCCTGCTCATGTACCCCGACATCAATATGGGATATGATCACCATGCACGCGTACACAGGCCACACAACGGGTTGGCACACTCTGGATCAGGTGGTCGAGCAGCTGCTGCGGTACAGCCTCACATTCTAGCACCAGTGCCTGTCGGAGCTCCTGAAGTGTCGTGGGGATTTGAAGACGCGCAGCGATACGTCGACCGAGAGCATCCCAGACGTGCTCGACGGGATTTATGTCTGGAGAACAGGTGGGACCCACTGCACCCCTGAAAAGGCGAACATACTGGTGCAAAATGACTTCCCGATACACCTGACCTGTTACAGTTCCTCTGTCAAAGACATGCATGGGTGTACGTCCACCAATCATAATACCACCCCAGCCGCGCGGGATTAGCCGGGCGGCATGAGGCGCTGAAGTCATGGACCGTGCGGCTGGTCCCGGCGGAGGTTCGAGTCCTCCCTCGGGCATGGGTGTGTGTGTTTGTCCTTAGGATAATTTAGGTTAAGTAGTGTGTAAGCTTAGGGACTGATGACCTTAGCAGTTAAGTCCCATAAGATTTCACACACATTTGAATTTTTCTTTTTAATCCCACCCCACACCATCAAACCACAACATCCATACAAGTCCCTTTCAAGGACATTAATGGATTGGTATCTGGTTCCTGGTTCATGCCAGATGAAAACCGGGCGAGAATCACTGTTCAGACTATACCTGGACTCGTCCGTGAACATAACAAGGGACCACTGTTCCAATGACCATGTACTGTGTTCTTGACACCAGGCTTTACGGGCTCTCCTGTGACGAGGTATCAGTGGAATGCACCTTGCAGGTCTCCGGGCGAATAAACTATGTCTGTTCAGCCGTCTGTGGACTGTATATCTGGAGACAACTGTTCCAGTGGCTGCGGTGAGGTCCCGAGCAAGGCTACCTGTAGTATTCCGCGGCCGTCTGTGGGCACTGATGGTGAAATATCGGTCTTCTTGTGGTGTTGTACACTGTGGACGTCCCGTACTGTAGCGCCTGGACACGTTTCCTGTCTGCTGGAACCGTTGTCATAATCTTAGAGATCACACTTTGTGGCACACGCAGGGCCCGTGCTATGACCTGCTGTGTTTGACCAGCCTCCAGTCGCCCTAGTATTCTACCCCTCATAACGTCATCAGTGTGTGTTCTTTGAGCCATTTTCAACACACAGTCACCATTAGCAAGTGTGAAAACGTCTGCACACTTACTCGCTGCACCGTACTCTGACATGCAACAGCACACCTCTGGGTATGTGGACTGCTGCCAGCGCCACCGTGCGACGACCGCAGGTCAAATGCACCGCATGGTCATTCCCCGAGGTGATTTAAACCCGCAAACCGCCCACCAGAGCGTTGTCTCACCATGTATCAGCATTATCCTTAATTTACGAGCGTGAGTGTAGATACGACCATTGATCTCGCCTAATTTAAAATGTGGTTAACCCGACCAAGTGACACATTTCCACTGATCGACGGTCCAGTGTCAATGATTCCGTACCGCCGGCCGGTGTGACCGTGCGGTTCTACGCGCTGCAGTCTGGAACCGCGTGACCGCTACGGTCGCAGGTTCGAATCCTGCCTCGGGCATGGATGTGTGTGATGTCCCTAGGTTCGTTAGGTTTAAGTAGTTCTAAGTTCTAGGGGACTGATGACCTCAGCAGTTAAGTCCCATAGTGCTCAGACCCATTTGAACCATTTGATTCCGTGCCCACTGCAATCGTAATTTAACATTTCATTACGCGGACGTGAGAACACGCTAGGGCCGTCTGCTGTGGAGCCTCATTTTCAACAATGTGCACTGAATGGTGTGCTCTGAATCGCTGCTGTTTGCCTCGGCTGATGTGCCACACACCGCCGCGTATGCTGCTGTTCAGACCAGACATACCTCCGATCTCCACGTTCTGTGATGAGACGTGCAAGTCCAGCATCTTGTGGCCTAATCGTGATCCACCGTTTTTATTTTTTATTTTATTTACACGTCAACTTCCGTAAGACCAAATTGAGGTGCAAATCTGTAAGGTCATGGAACGTGTCAGTACATGAAATTACAACATAAAAGTAATAACAGATAAAAATGAAATGTTTATGTGCCCGAAAAAAGTCAGTCCATAAGTTTAAGTAAACGCAAACAACAATACAACAAGAATTAAAATTCTTTTTAAAGGAACTCCTCGACATAACAGAAGAAGTGACTCTTCAGTTTCGATTTGTAAGCGCGAAGATTTCCGCTAAGTTTTTGATTTCGAGTGGTAGCTTATTGAAAATAGATGCAGCAGTATACTGCACACCTTTCTGCACAAAAGTTAAGGAAGTCCGATCCAAACGCATGTTTGATTTCTGCCGAGTATTAACTGAGTGAAAGCTGCTTATTCTTGGGAATAAGCTAATATTGTTAACAAGAAATGACAGTAAGGAGTATATATATTGAGAGGCCAATGACAAAATACCCAGACTCGTGAACAGGGGTCGACAAGAGGTTCGTGGACTTAACACCACTTATTGCCCGAACCCACCCGTTTTTGTGCCAAAAATATCCTTTTAGAATGGGAAGAGTTACCTCAAAATATAACACCATACGACATAAACGAATGAAAATAAGCAAAGTAGACTAATTTTCGTGTTGAACGATCACTCACTTCAGATACTGTTCGAATAGTAAAAATGGTAGCATTAAGTCTGTGAACAAGATCCTGAACTTGGGCTTTCCTTGACAGTTTACTATCTATCTGAACACCTAGAAATTTGAACTGTTCAGTTTCACTAATCATATTTCCATTCTGCGAAATTAAAGCGTCAGGTTTTTTTGAATTGTGTGGTAAAAACTGAGTCTTCTGTGATTTAGCGTTAGTTTATTTTCTACAAGCCGTGAACTTACGTCATTAACTGTACTAGTTAAAACCGAGCCAGTGTTGTACACAACATCCTTTACTACCAAGCTAGTGTTATCAGCAAACAGAAATATTTTAGAGTTACCCGTAATACTAGAGGGCATATCATTTGTATAAATAAGGAAGAGGAGCGGCCCCAACAGTGATCCCTGGTCACCCCCCACCTGACCGCACTCCACTCAGACCCCACATAACAGCCATTCTCAACATTGTGAATAATGACCTTTTGCTGTCTGTTGCTAAAGTAAGAGGTGAACCAATTGTGAGCTACTCACCGTATTCCGCAGTGGTCCAACTTGTGGAGCAATATTTTGTGATCAACACAATCAAACGTCTCAGTTAAATCAAAAAATATGCCTAGCGTTCGAAACCTTTTATTTAACCCATCCAGTACCACGCAGAGAAAAGAGAATATAGCATTTTCAGTTGTTAAGCGACTTCTAAAGTTGAACTGAAAATTTGATAGCAAATCGTCTGATATAAAATGATCAATTATCCTTGAATACACAGCCTTTTAAATAATTTTTGCGAACACTGATGGCATACAAATAGGTGTAAAATTGTCTACATTATCCCTTTTCCCTTTTTATAAAGCGGCTTTACTACTGAGTACTTTAATCACTCAGGAAACTGACTATTCCTAAAGGAAAAATTACAAATACGGCTAAATGCAGGGCTAACATGTGCAGCACAGTACTTTAAAATTTTGCTAGGCATTCCATCATAACCATGAGAATCGTTAGTCTTCAGTGATTTAAATATTGACTCAGTCTAGCCCTTGTCTGTATCACTGAGGAGTATTTCAGACCTCAATCTCGGAAAGGCATTTGCCAAGAGAGTTATTGATTCCCTGTAGAAGCTAAATTTTTATTTAATTCATCAGTAATGCTCAGAAAAGATTGTTAAATACTGTACATATATCCTAACTTACCTGACTGACCTAACTGACTTTATATCGTCGACCTTGTGCTGCTGACCAGACGCTTCCTTCACAACTGACCATATGGTCTCAATTCCATCCTGCGATTTAGCTATTCTATTTGCGTACCACGTACTCTTTGCTTCCCTAATAACATTTTAAGCACCTTTCAATAATGTTTGTAATGGGCTACTGCAGCTTGATTGTGACTACTTCTAACATTTTGATGTAATTCCCGCTTTGTTCTACACGATATCCTTATCCCACTAGTCAGCCACGCGGGCTGCCTGTTACTGCTAGTACCCCGTTTAGAACGTTCTAATGGAAAGCAACTCTCAAAGAGCATGAGAAATGTGTTAAGGAAAGCATTATATTTATCATCTATGTTATCAGCACTATAAACATCCTGCCAATCTTGTTCCTTGACAAGGTTTAAAGAACTGTCTATTGCTGTTGGATTAACTTTCCTACATAGTTTGTAATTACATGTGACATTTTTTTAAATATAAAAGCCTTTTAGTGTTAAAATTTGTGCATCATAGTCTGAAAAGCCACTCACGCTTATATTAACAGAATGCCCATCAAGTAATGAAGAATGAATAAAAATATTGTCTATGGTTGTGCCACTGTTCCCCTGCACCCTAGTTAGAAAAAACACAGTCTGCATCAGATCATATGAATTTAGTGGATCTACCAATATCCTTTTTCTTGCATCGTCACACACAAAATTTATATTGAAGTTACCACATATAACTAATTTCTGATATTCCCGACAAAGTGAATCAAGAGCTCTCTCTAGCTTCAGCAGAAATGCTCTGAAGTTAGAGTTAGGGGACCTATAAACCACAACAATTAGCAGTTTAGTTTCATTAAATTCAACTGCCCCTGCACAACATTCAAATATCTGTTCAGTGCAGTGCCGTGATACGTCTATGGACTCAAATGGAATACCGTTTTTTACGTACATAGCTACTCCCCCAGCGGTTCTAGGCGCTCAGTCCGGAACCGCGCGACTGCTACGGTCGCAGGTTCGAATCCTGCCTCGGGCATGGATGTGTGCGATGTCCTTCGGTTAGTTAGGTTTAAGTAGTTCTAAGTTCTAGCGGACTGATGACCACGGATGTTAAGTCCCATAGTGCTCAGAGCCATTTGAACCATTTGAAGCCACTCCCCCACCCCGTAAGGAACTACTTGAAAAACAGCCTGCTAATCTGCATCCTGGTAAAGGAAGCCTCTGAATTGTCAAATTATTTAAGTGGTGCTCCGACATACCAATAATTTCAGAGTCAACATCTGTAAGTAGTTCACTAACTTTATCTCTAATTTCTCTTATATTTTGATGAAATATGCTAATTCCTTCTCTATTTGGAAATGTGACATCCTCTGAAGGTGAGCCCTTAGTTAGAGGGACTTCCTTTTAGCAGGTATACCTATCAGCTGACTTCAATCTAAAAAAAGGCGCACCTTTAACACCACCTACTACAGGAATTTTTCCATAAGTGATCCCACCACCACCAACTACACTGTCACCTATAAGCTTTGCCAGCCTCCCCTTCCCATACATATTGAGGTGCAGGCCATGCCTAATGAAACCTGATCTGCTGATAGACCCGACTGGCCGTCATAGAGCCACTTTCCATAGATGCTCAAAAAAGTAGCACGTAAACAACCGACCAGTTTCGCTGTTTCCGAGGTGCTCGTTTTCAAGCACTAAACCCCTCTGTCAGAGTCGCTTATGTCAGTAGATTTCCCCATTTGCAGCTTCTAACATCCCTAGAATGATACCACATTCTTCCGTACTTCGCTTACACAATTTCTCTATCGAGGCATGTGACGTCAACGCCACCAGGAAGTATTCAATCTCGCGATTGTTTCGACTCATCATTGTTAAGCTATGTCTCCAAAGGCAATCGCCGGACGGTTTCTTTTAACGGAGCCGCGGCCGATTGGCTACTCCTCCTTTCCCAGGAGAGCTTGTTCTACGTCCCTCATGATGTTGATGTCGATACTAAGGAACAAAGACTACGGTTTAGCATCCCGTTGACGGCGATGTTATTGGAGACGGAGGCAAATTCAGATTGGGGGAAGAAGCCGGCTGTTTTCTTTTCAAAGGAACTGTTATTAAGGGGAATTCTGCTCGAGAGGCACGAAAAACAGATGAAGCTCACAAGTTTTTTCTTGCAAAATCAGAATGGGAGTTTTACCACTTTATTTCTACATATATTAGTGTATGGACAACATTTTTTTCTGATAAGATAAATGGCGGCTGCATTTCTTGTCAAAATTTGCGCCTCGCGGCGTGTCCTGGTTTGCACGGAGCGTAGTTCAGACTCGTAGGTATTCCTGAAACCCACAAAATAGAACATTCTTAAATCAGAATAGATTTCGGGGAGCGGCGGCATCATGATAGGATTTTGAAAAATACCTCGGAAAAATGGCATATATTAAAATAAACGCTGCTATTTGTATCTTGTTAACTTCTTGGCAAGTTCAACCGTTAATGAAAATTAAAATTCGAATGAAAAAGCCCTCGCTAAGGTCCTCAAAATTTAATTATCTTTCATTTAAATAGTCAATTGAATCGGTTAAAATGTAGAAACTCTAGAGCGCTGCGCGCGCTGAAAAATGTCGTTTCGAGAAAAAAGCGTTTGGAGTAACAAAAACTTACGGATAATCTGCGATCCCAGGGTCATTAAAGTATCCTTCCTCTTCCTCAAACATGCTCTGGTTCCGAATTTGGTGCTGTATTTGTTCAGTTCGGCCATTTTTAACTAATTGGAACATTCCTTGCTCCGCGACGGCCACGCGTTTCCTGTCAGATACCTCCGCGAAGTTTTTGCTGTCCGGACCTATGACGTCTCGAGCACGTTCATGTTCTTTATAATGGACGAATAACCTACTCTGAATGTATCTGCAGCTATATCACATAACTAATGAGGAAGTGTTGAATAGGCTTGGGGAGAAGAGAAGTTCGTGGCACAACTTGACTAGAAGAAGGGATCGGTTGGTAGGACATGTTCTGAGGCATCATGGGATCACCAATTTAGTATTGGAGGGCAGTGTGTAGGGTAAAAATCTTAGAGGGAGACCAAGAGACGAATACACTAAGCAGATTCAGAAGGATGTAGGTTGCAGTAGGTACTGGGAGATGAAGAAGCTTGCACAGGATAGAGTAGCATGGAGAGCTGCATCAAACCAGTCTCAGGACTGAAGACCACAACAACAACATATGCTGCTACTTCAACAGTGTTTGTCCCACAATGAATTTTTCGATATCTGTTTCAAAATGAACGCGCTGAAGCTCTCGTTGACATTTTGCGTATTGATACTGGTCCACCTATTAAGCAAATCTTCAATGGACAGAAATTCGTATACTCGTCGAATCTTTTCTTGAACTAACTCATCGAGCGCCTACAGCTACCTATATCTGGGTCAGCACATTGTTCCATTAGCACCCTTAACTTCTAAAATATTTGTATGGAATAGAGAATAGGGAAAGAAAGGGAATGGATGGGGGAGTTCATTACTTCCAGTCGTACAGGGCATTGTGGTAATGCAATGGCGTAAGCTGAAAATTTGTGCCGGGCCAAATCTCAAGAACTCGGAGGAGAACTTAGGAGCGGTTGCCTCAGCCGCTTCGACCATCTGGACGCGGAAGCGGTAAAACCGGATTCGAGTACCGGTGTGGCCCAAGTTTTCAGCTTACGCCACTACATTACCACAATGCTCTGTGCAGCTTGAAGTCACAAATTCCCACCATCCCTTCTTTTTCTTTCCACATCCTCTATTTCATACAAATGTATGCATCAGCCGCGTCATCACAACGCCACTCAAGTATACATATTTTCTAAATACTTTCTAAATACCTCCCCATAAAAGCAGAAACCTAAATTTCGTTGTCCAAGCTGTGTAACTGAAATGTTATCGCCCCGAAAGGAAATTATTTTTCTTAAGCACTGCGCCAGCTGGGTCGTCATCGTTGAATCGTAATTTTGTTTAGTTTGTAAATGAACACATTCCGTAACAGAAAATTCATCGCATGGAAAGACCAGTTAGCTCTCCATACTCAAGCCCCAAGGTACGGGTGCTCTCGGTTGACATAGGGTTGCTCGCGGTCATCTTGCAGACCTTTTTCCAATAACGATAGCGATACTTTACTGTGACTCTAGGTACATCGTACCATGCTCTTGCTCTGCGTAATCACAGCCGATATTGTAGTAATCGCGCTACTCAAAAATTTTGTACAGCTTCGAACATGTTCTATTTTGGTATATATATATCCTGTATAGTTAATATACGTTTCATAGATTCAGACAAAATGTTCGCAGCTTTTTCTGAATATCCGGTGTGTATAATGGAGCACTGGGTGACATACGAACAGACACAGAAAGTCACACCACAATTAACGTAAACGTAAACGAATATGACATCTCAGTACAGTACTCTTCCTCTCGTTTCGTGTCATGTGTTTTATCAAGTGTCAAATCTTGCCAAAAGTAAAGTCATACGTGTTTTTGGGTGACAGGTACGAATGGGTCATTCACTTGCTGTAATTAGGAAAGTGATTTTATCAACGTACATGATGTCAAATGATTTAAATTGAATATGTAGTCTTAAGTAATCGTTTATGGCGATTTCATAGTTGTCCTTAGTTTCCTTTATCAGGTTCCGTTTTTTCGTAATGGAATAACTTTTATTTCATTTATACACTACTGGCCATTAAAATTGCTACACCAAGAAGAAATGCAGACGATAAACGGGTATTCATTGGACAAATATATTATACTAGAACTGACATGTGATTACATTTTCACGCAATTTGGGTGCATAGATCCTGAGAAATTAGTATCCGGAACAACCACCTCTGGCGGTAATAACGGCCTTGATACGCCTGGGCATTGGGTCAAACAGAGCTTGGATGGCGTGTACAGGTACAGCTGCCCATGCAGCTTCAACACGATACCACAGTTCATCTAGAGTTGTGACTGGCGTATTGTGACGAGCCTGTTGCTCGGCCACCATTGACCAGACGTTTTCAATTGGTGAGAGATCTGGAGAATGTGCTGGCCAGGGCAGCAATCGAACATTTTCTGTATCCAGAAAGGCCCGTACAGGACCTGCAACATGCGGTCGTGCTTTATCCTGCTGAAAAGTAGGGTTTCGCAGGGGTCGAATGAAGGGTAGAGCCACGGGTCGTAACATATCTGAAATGTAACGTCCACTGTTCAAAGTGCCGTCAATGCGAACAAGAGGTGACCGACACGTGTAACCAATGGCGCCCCATACCATCACGCCGGGTCATACGCCAGTATGGCGATGACGAATACACGCTTCCAATGTGCGTTCACCGCGATGTCGCCAAACACGGATGCGACCATCATGATGCTCTAAACAGAACCTGGATTCATCCGAAAAAATGACGTTTTGCCATTCGTGCACCCAGGTTCGTCGTTGAGTACACCATCGCAGGCTCTCCTGTCTGTGATGCAGCGTCAAGGCTAACGGCAGCCATGGCCTCCGAGCTGATAGTCCATGCTGCTGCAAACGTCGACGAACTGTTCGTCCAGATGGTTGTTCTCTTGCAAACGTCCCCATCTGTTGACCTGAGTCAACAGGGATCGAGACGTGGCTGCACTATCTATTACAGCCATGCGGATAAGATGCCTGTCATTTCGACTGTTAGTGGTACGAGGCCGTTGGGATCCAGCACGGCGTTCCGTATTACCCGCTTGAACCCACTGATTCCATATTCTGCTAACAGTCATTGGATCTCGACCAATGCGAGCAGCAATGTCGCGATGCGATACACCGCAATCGCGATGAACTACAATCCGACCTTTATCAAAGTCGGAAACGTGATGGTACGCATTTCTCCTCCTTATACCAGGCATCAAAACAACGTTTCACCAGCCAACGCCGGTCAACTGCTGTTTGTGTATGAGAAATCGGTTGGAAACTTTCCTCATTTCAGCACGTTGTAGGTGTTGCCACCGGCGCCAACCTTGTGTGAATGCTCTGAAAAGCTAATCATTTCCATATCACAGCATCTCCTTCCTTTCGGTTAAATTTCGCGTCTGTAGCACGTCATCTTCGTGGTGTAGCAATTTTAATGGGCAGTTGTATAGTTATAGTGGTCCTATTAGAACTGCAAACTGGGTACAAGAAAATGCCCTGCTTTTTTTACTTGGCTGGGGTAATTGGACTAAGCAAAAGCATTCGGGTGTTAAGGTTTGGTCATATCGGAGGTACGAGGACTGTTCAATAAAGAATGATCATAATTTTTTATGGTCATAATTTATCGCCTTAAAATTTTATTTTATGATATTCCGTTAGCTTAATGTGCAACAAACACGCCGTAGTAGTTTGATTGTTGGGAATCCTGGTTCCCGCCTGTGAGAGGCAGCAAGGTCAGACATGTTCAGTATCGTCTACCGCTGTAATGGAGGTAACACGCGTTGAATAATATGCGGCTTTGATATTCTGCTTTCGTCTCACCAAATCTTCAACTCGGGCCTATATAATGTTACAAGAGACCTATGGAGACTCTGTTCTTGCCTACAGCACAGCTCGATGGTGGTTTGAAGTGTTTAAAGAGGGGAGACAATCAGTTTCAAAGGAAGGTGGACCCCATGCTCCAGTTACTGCTTTTACGGAAGAAAACATCGACGCTGCTGCTGTCATTGTGAGAGGGAATCGACGAGTTACCTTAAGATCACTTTCTGTAATACTGAACATTTCATTGGGTGCCACTCACACGTTGGTGACAAAAATTACACATGACACGTGTTTGTGCGCAGTAGGTTCCAAGACGGTTAATTCCCTAACAGAAAGACATTCGCGTGCAGGTCTGCATGCAGTTGAAGTTGATGTTAAAGGAATATTCGGAGTTTTTTTTCAAATTTAATCACTGCTGACGTAACTCAGCTACATCTAGTTTAGCCTGAGAGGAAACAACAAAGCTCAGTGTGGAAATCTCTTTCATCACCAACCCCCCAAAAAGCAAAAGTGGTTGCTTCTGCTGGGAAAGTTATGGTCATCTCATTCTTTGATATTCAAGGAATGGTTTATCAGCATTTTGTACCTGCACACAGATCAGTAACTGGACAATGCTACAGGGATGTCCTGGAAACATTGCAAGTCCATATCAGGCGCAAAAGACCACATTTCCGTGAAGCAGGCTGGATGCTGCACCACGACAATGTCCTCCGCGTATTTCCAATGTTGTTGCTGAATATCTTGCAAAAATCAACGTGAAGTGCATCCCTCATCCTCCCTATAGTCCGGGTTTAGCCACGTCTGACTTTTGTCTAGCCATCGTGGGTGGCATTATCAATCATCGGAAACAGTGGTGAAGGCTACGGAGGCGATTTTGGAGGACTTCTCAAAAAATGGTTTCCAGGATGTATCTGAAGACTGGCAGAAACGCTGTGACAAGTGCATCGCATTCATGGGAGACTACTTTGAGAAGGACCATTAAAATAATGAGGATGAGTAAAGGTATGTCGTCAAAAAAAATTATGATCATCGTTTATTGAACAGCCCTCGTATTTTGCGTTTTTTGCGTTGTATGAACAGCTTGAGGCCACAAAAAATATTGCTTTCACTACTACATATTGATAAGCAGTTTGTAAGTGTTCTTCCACAATATGCTTTCTGTTTTAAGTACAATTCTATGAAATTTCCCTTCCGCAGTAATGAAACATTAAAAGCTCAAATTTTAGTTGGTTTCCAAATTCACAAACTGATGAAGGATCACAAATCTGAGAATATGATGAATATTAGAGAAAATGTACTTGTACTGCCTTCAGATCTGCTATTAAAGACATTTAAAAAATCTGATTTACTAGAACACAGTCAAAACCGTGTCGGAAAGTTTCGTTAAGTTGGATTGTAAATGAGTGTAGAAGTCCACATTCTGCAAGGACAACTCTTCCACCAGGACATTGAGGAGATGGAGCTAAGGTACTAGGAAGGATGGAATGGAAGTTGTGATAACCGACTGTTGTATATTGAAGAGGGACAGTAAAAATGAAGGTTCTGGGAGGAAAACAGCTAAGAGAAAGTTAGAAAATTTAACGTAACAAAGTACTCATAATGTTACTTACAGAATTGTTTGTAGTGGTTTCAGTACATGCCTAAAAAGTAAAACAATAGTTATAAAAATATAGACCTTGATTAACATTTTGTTTTAATATTTTTGCTTCAATTACTTAAACCTTCAAAATATGAGGTATCGTATTGCCGAAACCTGATGTCATAGTATAAAATTAAATAAATTTACAAAACAGTTTTGCAAATTGATTTTAGAACAGTTATTTTTAAGAAATTGTGTGACAAAAATTTTAAAAATGCAGGCTTGTATTTCCGTTCATGTCGTTTGGTACCATTCTTGTCAAGTGTGATTATTCTGTGTCATTTGCATAAGGTAAATGAACTGAGTGCGTACCTGGATCATGAACTACAAGTTTCGCGCTCTCTCCCCTTTACGCCATATATTCTGATGATCAGAACGTCTTGTACCATCAAAATTTCAATTTCATTCCTCCAAGTCGAGAGCTTCCGCTCGTTATTCACCTCGACAATGGAGACGTGTGCTATGTCCAAATATTTTCTGATAGCAAAGTATTGATTGTGATTTCTTTTTACGAAGTAACTCTGTCAAGTTAAACCGATCTGATGGGATCTTCTTCCAACGTGTCAAGGCTCCACGCAGCGGGCGATAAAAACTTTTCCATTCGTAATATGAACAGCCCTTGACTCTCTCTCAACGATAACGCGGCACGTGCTGCTATCTTCGTGATGGTTCCACGTACAGTCTCAAGGAAAAACGGAAAAAATAACATTTGTCAGCGAAGTACTTATTTCTCACTGAACTTGTTCACACTGGTATTTAGTCGTTTTGATGAAGATATTTCAATCAACATTCTCACGACATCTCCACTTAGGACATCTTCAATTTCGCAACTTTGTGTAAAAGTCAGACGGCCAACGACTGACGTTGAGCAGTGTTACTGATTCGCTAACACCGGAAACCCTTACCATTTAACTCAAAAACTTGAGATATTTACAGAGTGTCTCAGGAGTAATGGTCAATATTCAGTGATATGAAATGAAAAATCATTCGAAAGAAAAAAAGTTTCAGTAAATAAGGGCTTTTAAAGGCATGCCTTAACTGCTTTGGGCACTTCTTCATCTTCGATACTGTAAAACAAATCTCTTCTACAGTAAGCGCTTTTGTTTCCATATTCTGCGAGGCGGCAGTATGGACTAATACAAGAAAAAATGTCCAGTAAACTAGTGCTCTAAAGTGCATACTTTAGGAGCTATGAGTACTGGTCCATTTTCGTACTGTGAAACAAATCTATTCTATCGTAAGGGTGCTCATAGGCTCTTAATGTATACATTTTAGAATCCATATTTGTTAGACCCTTTTTTCTTGTTTTGGTCCATACTACCTCTCCCCAAACCATGGAAACCAAAGTATCGAAGATGAAGAAGTGATAATAGCTTTAAGGTATGCATTTTAGAGGCCATGTGTACTAGACTTTTTTGCTTCAAATGATCGTTCCTGTCACACCCCTGAATACTGGCCATTTCTCCTGGGATACCCTGTATATTACTCCCCTATTAGCGACAGTAGTCTTTACATTTAATTTCCAAAGATATTATGTTCTTTCGTCATGGTCTTTTTCGAGTCAGATGCTACCTCTGAGCAGGTGCATCACTGCTGCTGTTTTCTTCTTTTGCCTGACAGCATCGAAATAGTCGAATTGTCTGGACGCCATACAAGATAATAGATTTGAGGCTCTACTATGCCATATTCTGAATTGTAACTTTACCTCCGAATAATATTTGACTTCTTCATACAAGTACCGCCTTTCGCAAACTTTATTTGTATTGATAAAATCCCACATATTTTACTGATCTACATAAATTTTCTGATGAATTCCAGGCATTTGCTTGATGACGTCGCCATTTACCTGCAGCAAAGCAAAAATAATCTGGTGACACCATTTCAAAGTAGAAAGATATGATACAATCTGAAACAAAGGTAATGGCGGGCAAATAAAGATATTATAGTGGGTGACTTAGTAAATTATTGAGAACTATAATTTTCGGATAAAGACATCACTAATAATAGTATAAGAGTCGAATGTACATACTCATTTTGTTACCTTCGTGTTAGCTAATATGTGTTATGAGCAGGGCACAAATATTTTTGACTTAGTGGTACGGATACTTTTTACTCAATAAATCCCTGAGAAGAGATTTAGCAAGAGGCTCTGTTGGGTGATACACTGCTCTTTTAGGGTTTGAATTGGAACTTACGCTGGTTTACCTATGTGGGTATAGGTTTTATTTTTTCCTGACTATTTTTATCCATTCATTAGCCTAAGTAGTTTACGGCAAATATTAATACGCGGTATGCCCCGAGCAATCTAGCGCGTGGGGCTAGCGAGAAAAGATAAAGACCATTAATTTTCTTATGTCTGTAAAACTTCTATCGGATGTTTCATCGATCTTGTACTGTTTGTCTTCTCCCATCCGTGACAGAGATAGGGTGTGGATTTCCGTTTACTTCACAAACAATGTGAAATGCATTAATTTCATTTACTACTTCCTTATTTCATCTGATCTATCAGTCTATGTCACCGGTATCTGTAATACCGTAGGACCTACGAGCAATTTTTCATCTTCGATACTGTGAAGCAAATCTCTTCTACTGCAGGCTCTTTGCTTTCCACATTTTGGGAAGTAGTAGTATGGACCAAAACAAGAAAAAAATGTCCAGTAAACATTTCTTCTAAAATGAATACCTTAAAAGTTATGAGCAATTGTTCTTTAGAAGAGTTGTATTTGGAAGCAGCGAAGATCAGCTCGTGCTCAAAGCTCTTAAGGTATGCATTTTAGATCACATGTTTACTGGACATTTTTTCCTTGTTTTGGTCCACATTACCATTTCCCAAAATAGGAAAAGCAAAGAGCTTTCAGTAGAAGAGATTTGCTACACAGTATCGAAGATGAAAAATTGCTCGTAACTCGTAAGGTATGCGTTTTCGACCCTATGTTTACTGAGACTTTTTTGCTTCTGACAATGCCCTAGAAAAATTATGCCTTTTACGTTCCGAGAAGGTTCTTCTGTAGGCCTGCAGTTATCTGGGTTCCACTAAGCTTGTCTTGAGTTTTATTATCATTGGAATAAGAGTCATTTCTTATATTATCTGACAGTAATGATTAGAGAGGCCAAAATCTTTTGAAACAACTTTACAGTTTTCCTTGTCGATATCTATAAGTACATGGACTAAAACCGACGCTCAACATTTTGATACCCAATCGGCAGTGTTTGGGATTTGTGCCAACCAAAAGTGTTCAAAAAGTTTTAGGAAGTTATTGCTAATTTGAAATTCAGCACCTACATTAATATTCATGTCTCCACGAGTTATTACGTTAGTTTTTTTGGGGCTGAGACTCTTTCCAGGACTTCATTTAATTTGTTGAGGAAATGTCCACATTACCACTGTATGAGTGGTACACGCACTGAATGATTGACTTTTGTGGACATCTAGCTTTGCTAGATTAACTGCTGCCTATTCAAAATGGTTATTTACATTAACTGCGACCAAATCTACTGTAGCTTTAGAATGTGCACCACATCTGATATAAATACCCTTTAAAGTATTTTTACAACAGCAACTTGCACATTCACATGACGACAGCACTATAAGCCGTATTTCAATGTCTCTGAGTAGTGCTCTGAAATGCATACGACTTTGTTGGTCAAATATTGTAATTCAACTTGTAACTGGTGTACTTCATTTTAATAGGCTGCATATTTTGGTGAAGAATAGATAATTCTGAGCAAATTACAATGGCGTTTGTCCTTATGATTTCTCTTTCTCTCTGATAACTGAAGACTGTGTACTCCAGTGTGTTACATTCTATCTTCCGTGCACACGTTGAAGAAATTTGTAAACCGGTTGAGGCTTTTCATGGGAGGAAGCCTGTTGTCATGATTTAGCTTAAAAAGCCTAGTTCTCCCACTCATGAGAACAGGTATTTTACACTGTGTGGTCTCAAATTCTATATTCTCAGTAATTACGTCGACCAACACCCTTTCCCAATCCCGCCGAAGTGCATACCATACCTAGTGTAGCCCCATCTTTCAATAATCCCCACCAGTATCAAAGAAATGTGCGCACGGTCATTAGTCATCAGCTCCAACTTCAGCTCCACGATGAGTCACCTTACAGCACTGCCAAGGCGAGGCAGATCATGCTGCCAGAACAGCTCAACCATGCGCACATTGACGCTATCACTAAGAGAAGCTATCTTTCTTGGGTATACGCCTCGCACCTATCTAAGCTGTTCCCTGGCCCAGTCACTACTTCTATCCAGTCATTTTTTCCTGAAACCCTTACACAAAGGCCCTAAACCCTCAATCACCTGATTTAGCCGAGCGCTCAGCTTGAAAGTGCTGGTGACCAGATATTTTTCTGCTAACATCGCCTGCAATTGAGGGCGTACACGCCTGCAATGTTGGCTGCCTAGCAGCTGTACTCTCTTCTTTCTAACGTTAGAGTCTTTCCTGGCCATTCCATTCATGGAGGGAGCTAGTTGCACATTTCCTACACCTTCACCATCTTGAGACTCCTATCCCTTCAGTCTGGTGGACGGAACCTGATACTGGATAATGCAACAAAACGACCGCGTCCACATCCTCCCAGCCTTCCTATCACCTGCAAGTTCCTAGCCACCCCTCTCAACACTGTCTTCCTTCATCCTCTCTAGTTCTCTCCTGTCTTCTCCCAAATTGGCCTGACATAACATGTATCAGACTTGATCAAGTATTATCAAGATAACAGCGCCGAAAACCACTGCCCCGCCGTCTGTCTGCTCTATTATACCAAATTTAAGCAAACACGTAACTCAAGTATGGTTCTTCTGTTTACCTGTGCCCTTAAAGCCCATCAGTCTGCGTTCTGTTGCTGTAGCAGTTTGTTAACTTGCTCCTACGCTAGTGAGGCATCCACAACGTATAGGACAGTTGATAAAGAGTATATCGTTTTTGGCGAATGTCGCCAAACTATTTGAGTGCGATAGTATGCTGATGAGTACCTACATCGTGTCCGGCATCACGATCTGTCTTTGCAAACATTATCAAAAAATTCGAGTAACTGGAAGTGTGGGGAATAAAGTAAGCTGAGAAAAAAAGAGCAATTGATGGAAGAACTGAAACTAACATTTTAGCGGCAATAATATACAATGCAGGTGTCTCTGAGATGCATCGTGGAAGTGCGAGAGGGAACAACCAAACGAGTGTTCTGCGAACACTATATTCCATTGCTTTTCATCCTCTTCACATTTCGCTGTATCTACAGCCTGACGTCGGTGACTTTAGTTCTTCGAATGCTATCTACGAAAAGTTCAAAGCGGTGTGGCACCATTTACAAACCATGCTCAAGTCAATCTTCTCAATATGTACTAATCATCAGGTGAAAATTCACACTGACTCAAAAAAGTGGATAAAAACAACGCTACTGGTCTATCAACCTTAGGTACATGTTCTGAACACCCGCATCAGTGGTTTCTTTTTTATTGGAGGGAATCTAAATACACTCAAGCATCTCGAATTCCTAACGAGGGAAACTCCCCAACGCACCCCCTTCAGAGCCAGTCATAAGATGACCCAGTCGATAGCCAGTCAAAAACTGGACACAAATCAAACATGAAAACGGGAAGAAGGTGTACTGAACTGCGAAAAAAAGCAAAATGGGAACACTGAACTGTCCAAGTTCAACATGTGCAACATCGAGTGAATTTGCAGAGCCACGGTGTCGTGGGTATGTGGTGGTCACAGTGTTGGAAGAAGAGAGAGATCTGTGTTTGAATCGCTCTCGCGCCCCAATTTTTTTTTCTCCTCACAAAATTATGAACTGTCCGTTCGGTCTTTGACGTGTCTGTTCGCTGCATTCAAATTTATGACTTTGTCGTGATGTAACGTCCGTTTGCAACAGCGAGGTGCAAGGAAGGGACTTCCTGACGTACGTACCTCCTACACTACTGGCCATTAGAATTGCTACACCAAGAAAAACTGCAGCTGATAAACGAGTATTCAGTGGACAAATATATTATACTAGAACTGTCATGTGATTACATTTTCACGCAGTTTGCGTGCATAGATCCAGAGAAATCAGTACCGAGAACAACCACCTATGGCGTAATAACGGCCTTGATACGCCTGGGCATTGAGTCAAACAGAGATTGGATGGCGTGTACAGGTACAGCTGCCCATGCAGCTTCAAAACGATACCACAGTTCATCAAGAGTAGTGACTGGCGTATTGTGACGAGCCTGTTGCTCGGCTACCATTGACCAGACGTTTTCAATTGGTGAGAGATCTGGAGAATGTGCTGGCCAGGGCAGCAATCGAACATTTTCTGTATCAAGAAAGACCCGTACAGGACCTGCAATATGCGGTCATGCATTATCCTCCTGAAATGTAGGATTTCGCAGGGATCGAATGATGGGTAGAGCCACGGGTCGTAACACATCTGAAATGTAACGTTCACTGATGTGACCGAGACGTGTAACCAATGGCTTGCCATTCGTACACCCGGGTTCGTCGTTGAGTACACCATCGCAGGCGCTCCTGTCTGCGATGCACCCTCAAGGGTAACCGCAGCCATGGTCTCCGAGCTGATAGTCCATGCTGCTGCAAACGTCATCGAACTGTCCGTGCAGATGGTTGTTGTCTTGCAAACGTCCTCATCTGTTGACTCAGGGATCGAGACGTGGCTGCACGATCCGTTACAGCCATGCGGATAAGATGCCTGTCATCTCGACTGCTAGTGATACGAGGCCGTTGGGATCCAGCACGGCGTTCCGTATTACCCTCCTGAACCCACCGATTCCATATTCTGCTAACAGTCATTGGATCTCGACCAACGCGAGCAGCAATGTCGCGATACGATAAAACGCAATCGCCAAAGGCTACAATCCGACCTTTATCAAAGTCGGAAACGTGAAGGTACGCATTTCACCAGGCAACGCCGGTCAACTGCTGTTTGTGTATGAGAAATCGGTTGGAAACTTTCATCATGTCAGCACGTTGTAGGTGTCGCCACCGGCGCCAACCTTGTGTGAATGCTCTGAAAAGCCAATCATTTGCATAGCACAGCATCTTCTTCCTGTCGGTTAAATTTCGTGTCTGTAGCACGTCATCTTTGTGATGTAGCAATTTTAATGGCCAGTAGTGTGTTTGTTCTACACAAGTACGTCATGTTATGACACTTGCGTTCCGTTTTGGAAGTTTTGACCCCTGAATTCCTTTGTCGTAACATTGATCACATGTGTTTGTTTGTTGTTTTCATTTATGTGAGAAGTCTGTGTCGCATGTCGCCTGCCCACACTGTTCATCACATTTACTTGCGACGATAGCGCATTCTTTCGACCTGACTCATGTTCAATAGACGGTGTATGGTACGACAGTTCCAAACCGACATAAGGAGAACAGACAAGTCAATAACCGGACGGACAGTTCATAATTTTGCGAAAAAATAAACAAATAGAATTGCGTATCGTGAAAACGCAACCAGGACGCGTGGCTCTTGCAGTTCACTCGAGGTTTCACGTCTTTATCTTTGGTCGTTCACTGTTTCTATTTTACTTCTTTTTCCACAGTTCAGTACACCTTCTTGTTTTCATGAGTGATCTGTGTTCAGTTTTAATGGACTATCCACTGGCCATTTTACCTTTAAACCTGACGGGGGGTGGGAGGGGGTGGGGGTGCGAAGGGGAATTTCTCTTGTAAGATATGCTGCTGCCGCAGTTGTTGAGAGACATACCATTGGACATAAAGAAATCTGTGTGCTACCAACACGACGGATATCACTCCGATCCCGCACATGTAATGACAGACTGCTGTAAGAAAACATTTGGAGAGCGTTGTAACGTTCATTCAGGAAACGCAAAATCGTCTGCGTGCTCACCAAACTGAAAGCTTATACACTAAGTGATCAAATGTATCCCGACACCTACTTGAAAATAACTTACAAATTCGTGGCACCCTCCATCCATAATTCTGGAATTCAATATGGTGTTGGGCCGCCCTTAGCATCGATGACAGCTTCCACTCTCGTAGGCATACGTTCAATCAGGTACTGCATGGTTTCTTGGGGAATGTCATCCCATTCTTTAATTTTTTACGGAGTGCTGCACTGAGGAGAGGTATCGATGTCGGTCGGTGAGGCCTAGCACGAAGTCGGCGTTCCAAAACATCCCAAAGGATTCAGGTCAGGACTCTGTGCAGGTCAGTCCATTACAGGGAAGTTACTGTCGTGTAACCACTCCGCCACAGGCAGTGCATTATGAACAGATGCCCGAAGTGTTGAAAGATGCAATCGCCATCCACGAATTGCTTTTCAACAATGCGAAGCAAGAAGGCGCTCAATACATCAATGTAGGCCTGTGCTGCGATAGTGCCACGCAAAACAACAAGGGGTGCAAGCCCCGTCCATGAAAAACACGACCACTCCATAACACCACAGCCTCCGAATTTTACTGTTGGCACTACACACTCTGACAGAAGACGTTCACAGGGCATTCGCCATACCCACACCCTGTCATCGGATCACCACATTGTGTACCATGATTTGTCACTCCACACAACGTTTTTCAATTACATGCGTGATGTGAGGCTTATGAGCAGCCTCTCGACCATGAAATCCAACCTCACCTCCCGCTAACTGTTATAGTACTTGCAGTGGATCCTGATGCAATTTGGAATTCTTGTGTGATGGTCTGGATAGATGTCTGCCTATTACACATTACGACCCTCTTTAACTGTCGGCGGTCTCTGTCAGTCAACAGAGGAGGTCGGCCTTTACCCTTTTGTGCTGTACGTGTCCCTTCACGTTTCCACTTCACTATCACATCGGAAACAATGGACCTAAGGACAGGAGTGTGTAAATCTCGCGTACAGACATACGACACAAGTGACACCCAATTACCTAACCACGTTCGAAGTCCGTGAGTTCCTCGGAGCGCCCCATTCTGCTCTCTCATGATGTCTAATGACTACTGAGGTCGCTAATATGGAATAACTGGCAGTAGGTGGCAGCACAATGCACCTAATATGGAAAGCCTATGTTTTTGGGGGTGTCCGCATACTTTTGGTCACATAGTGTGTATTACTACACTACTGGTCATTAAAAATGCTACACCACGGCGATGACGTGCTGCAGACGCGAAATTTAACCGACAGGAAGGAGATGCTGTGATATGCAAATGATTAGCTTTCCAGAGCATTCACACAAGGTTGGCGCAGGTGGCGACACCTACAACGCGCTGACATGAAGTTTCCAACCGATTTCTCATACACAAACAGTAGTTGACCGGCGTTGTCTGGTGAAACGTTGTTGTGATGCCTCGTGTAAGCAGGAGAAATGCGTACCATCACGTTTCCGACTTTGATAAAAGTCGGATTGTAGCCGATCGCGATTGCGGTTTATCGTATCGCGACATTGCTGTTCGCATTTGTCGAGATCCAATGACTGTTAGCAGAATATGGAATCGATAGGTTCACGATGGTAATACGGAACGCCGTGCTGGATCCCAATGGCCTCGTATCACTAGCAGTCGAGATGACAGGCATCTTATCCGCATGGCTGTAACGGATCGTGCAGCCACGTCTCGATCCCTGAGTCAACAGATGGGGACGTTTGCAAGACAACAACCATCTGCACAAACAGCATCATGATGGTCACATCCGTGTCTGGTGACATCGTGGTGAACGCACATTGAAAGCGTATATTCGTCATCGTCATACTGGCGTATCACCCGGCGTGATGGTATGGGATGCCATTGGTTACACGTCTCGGTCAACTCTTGTTCGCATTGACGGCAATTTGAACAGTGGTCGTTACATTTCAGATGTGTTACGACCCGTGGCTCTACCCTTCATTCGATCCCCGCGAAACCCTACATTTAAGCAGGATAATGCACGACCGCATGTTTCAGGTCCTGTACGGGCCTTCCTGTATACGGAAATCTTCGACTGGTGTCCTGGCCAGCACATTCTCCAGATCTCTCCAATTGAAAACGTCTGGTCAATGGTGGCCGAGCAACAGGCTCGTCACAATACGCCAGTCACTACTCTTGATGAACTGTAGTATCGTGTTGAAGCTGCATGGGCAGCTGTTCCTGTACACGCTATCCAAGCTCTGTTTGATTCAATGCCCAGGCGTATCAAGTCCGTTACTGCGGCCAGAGGTGGTTGTTCTCGGTACTGTTTTCTCAGGATCTATGCACCCAAATTGCGTGAACATGTACTCACGTGTCAGTTCTCGTATAATATACTTGTTCAATGAATACCCGTTTTGCATTTCTTCTTGGTGTAGCAATTGTAATGGCCAGCAGTGTATCTGTGGAGAAAATTAAAACAAGAGATCTATTAGGAAACACTGACGAGTCCCAAAGACATGAAAGTCTAGTGACAGGGACCTGTGGTGCAGTTAATTCCGGATGAAATTCAACGTCCACTAGTATTGTTTCTTCAGAATCACTTTATAGTGTGTAACAATGCTCACGGTCAACATTCTGAGCTCTTACGAGGAGAACACGGCAAGTGCCCTAACCCAATTTCCCAGAAACTTTCCTCAGTGGGAGAGGGGTCAAAATAAGCGAGTACGTGACTCGGCTTATCCGTAGATACTCGACCGTTCCTCAATGAAACAAACGACGGTCAAAATTTTCGAGATATTTTATGTGCCTTTTACTGTGGGAAATCCTCTGCTGAACTACTGGCACAGTGGTTAGCGTCCCAGCTTTCTAATTTTGCTCCCCGTGTTCGAAACCCGATATTGCTTTTGTTTTTCAAATGGTTCAAATGGCTTTGAGCACTATGGGACTTAACTTCTGAGGTCATCAGTCCCCGAGAACTTAGATCTACTGAAACCTAACTAACCTAAGGTCATCACACACGACCATCCCCGAGTCAGGATTCGAACCTGCGACCGTAGCAGTCGCGCGGTTCCAGACTGAAGCGCCTAGAACCGCTCGGCCACCTCGGCCGGCTGTGTATATTATACAGCACTTAAATGTGCAGAGCGTGAAATATTTACATATGCAGCGCAAAATACAACCTCATGTCTGACAAAAACAAGAACTGTAGAAAATGGAAGAAACTGCTACACTGAAGAACCGATCAAAAAACCTAGTGTATTCCTATGTGCATTAACCTCTAACTACCACAATCCCTCCTGCAACATTCCAGAAGCGTGATGGAACTTTTTATTTTATACAAAGTCGCCCGCAGTTAACGTAGAATGATTAGACCATCGTTTAAAACACATGCAGATCTCGATCTACCACATCCTCATAAAGTCAGTCCCGTATCGGTCGACGTCCGCAGCTAGTGGTCGTGCGGTAGTGTTCTCGCTTCCCACGCCCGGGTTCCCGGGTTCGATTCCCGGCGGGGTCAGGGATTTTCTCTGCCTCGTGATAACTGGGTGTTGTGTGATGTCCTTAGCTTAGTTAGGTTTAAGTAGTTCTAAGTCCTAGGGGACTGATGAGCATAGATGTTAAGTCCCATAGTGGTCAGAGACATTTGAACCATATTTTTGTATCGGTCGAAAACGCCTACATATCACTACGTACCGCATCCCGGATGAGCTCAGTTCTGTTTTCTACACTGAGTGGTTATTGAAGACAGGCTGGCAATTTATATTGTCCTGTCTGTCACTTAACAGCGAGAGGGCTGACCATGTGGCTTGGTATCTCCGTGGTTTCGACTTACCACCGAGTCGAATCTGTAATTGGTGTCATGCGATTGCCTCTGTTGTTCTCAACTTTCTATACGAAGAACAAACACAGGTATGGAATTAGTGCGTGTCGTTGCTGTCCGAAGCCGCAGGACAAGAGCGAACAACATGTGTCTCCTCGGGCGCTAGTCGCGTGAGCCCGTTGAGAACGCGGATGTCGTTGAGTATGGCCCTCCTGTAACTATCAGTTCCATAATCTCTTGGGATACCGAGCAACGCGATCAGCAATCTCGTAGAACGATAAATCGCAGTATCGATAGGCCACGGTCCTAGCGCTGTCATATTCCAACATGTGCTTGGAGGGAGTTCTCCATCTTACGATGAAGCCACATTCCTACGAAGGAAGATAGACATACAAACCACTCTTTCCCGTTGCGACATCCCAAATCGACCCACGGCACTACACAAAGCTGTAGCCTGACAATACCTCTGTTACGACTTTACGACGTCTAGACTCGTGCGCAGGATGTAAAAAGAAATAACTGTGTAGGCTCTGGCAGTGAGTGAAAGATTCGATCACTCAGGAATAAACTATAAAAGCTGCAAGTGAGTGAGGCAGATGTGTCACTTACAAGATCCACAAGCGAGCATGAACAGTAGATGTTCGTGTTGTTTTTCAAGTGCTCTGTCATATCTCCCCGTTTTCATTCATCTGCATATGGTATACCAGAAGAGCCAATTTTCAGGCCCTGTGGCAGTGCTACAATGTATCAGCGGAATATCTCCAAAGGGTGAACCATTTTTAGTCTGATGTGCTTGACGTGCAAGTTAACCTAACAAGTTTAGCGCCTGCGCTGAGCGCAAGATGTCTATAACAGGTCAGAATGACAGACGATGACGAGGGTGAAACCCAGCTCGCGCTATTCGTCCAATAGACTCAGAGGGCCATAGACACGGGTTCCCAGGTAGATGCCGTGTTTTTTGACTTCCGCAAGGAGTTCGATACAGTTCCCCACAGTCGTTTAATGAACAAAGTAAGTGCATATGGACTATCAGACCAATTGTATGATTGGATTGAAGAGTTCCTAGATAACAGAACGCAGCATGTCATTCTCAACGGAGAAAAGTCTTCCGAAGTAAGAGTGATTTCAGGTGTGCCGCAGGGGAGTGTCGTAGGACCGTTGCTATTCACAATATACTTAAATGACCTTGTGGATGACATCGGAAGTTTACTGAGGCTTTTTCCGGATGATGCTGTGGTATATCGAGAGGTTGTAACAATGGAAAATTGTACTGAAATGCAGGAGGATCTGCAGCGAATTGACGCATGGTGCAGGGTATGGCAATTGAATCTCAATGTAGACCTGTGTAATGTGCTGCGAATACATAGAAAGATAGATCCCTTATCATTTAGCTACAAAATAGCAGGTCAGCAACTGGAAGCAGTTAATTCCATAAATTATCTGGGAGTACGCATTAGGAGTGATTTAAAATGGAGTGATCATACAAAGCTGATCGTTGGTAAAGCAGATGCCAGACTGAGATTCATTGGAAGAACCCTAAGGAAATGCAATGCGAAAACAAAGGAAGTAGGTTACAGTACGCTTGTTCGCCCACTGCTTGAATACTGCTCAGCAGTGTGGGATCCGTATCAGATGGGGTTGATGGAGGAGATAGGGAGGATGCAGCGGAGAGCGGCGCGCTTCGTTACAGGATCGTTTGGTAATCGCGAGGGCGTTACGGAGATGATAGATAAATTCCAGTGGAAGACTCTGCAGGAGAGACGCTCAGTAGCTCGGTACGGGCTTTTGTTGAAGTTTCGAGAACATACCTTCACCGAAGAGTCAAGCAGTATATTGCTCCCTCCTAAGTATATCTCGCGAAGAGACCATGAGGATAAAATCAGAGAGATTAGAGCCCACACTGAGGCATACCGACAATCCTTCTTTCCACGAACAATACGAGACTGGAATAGAAGGGAGAACCGATAGAGGTACTCAAGGTACCCTCCGCCACACACCGTCAGGTGGCTTGCGGAGTATGGATGTAGATGTAGATGTGGATGGAGATGATGGTGTCCTTAGGGCTGTCATCAGTGACGGGTGGCGCCCGTGAGACGTAAGACGAGAGGTGGACCGGGATCAAGCGAAGTGAGACAGAGGCAGACATTGCGTAAGCAGTGTCTCAACGACTTTCTCACGAAGGCCGCACGTGTGGCGTTGCGTGCGCTGTCCACATCTCTCTTCATTACGTGGCCCGATTAAAGACTCCTTTACAAGGACCACCAAACATTATCAGCCATCATGAAAGTGGGATGCTGATAAATATACAGCTAAGGTCGCACGTGTAACGATGTGCGTCCGATGGCGAGGTCCAACTAAAAACGCCCACAAAAACTTCGAAACGCGATCTCCAAAAGCAGCTTCTATCGTTGGTGCAGCACACATCTTCTCTATAAGCGTAAGATACAAGCGCAACCGAAGTCTATATCTGCACTACGCAGATCATAATACACAACTGACATACGTTGCTTCTTTTTCTGCGACTTTAATGGAGCATTTCGAGTTCCTCTTACATTCAAAACCCGCGATTAATGGCAGCTTACATGGAGAAACGTCCACGTTTCTTTCTATTTACAGTGACGTCATTATATATGGATCTTTCGGCCAGCTTTTTCAGTAGAATCAACAAGAAGTGATCCATTTTTGGTTTCCTCTTTCTTCGGAAGAGCTAATTCAGGCTCTTTTTCTGCGGCCGTGCTCCTTTCCTTTTTCCTCTATTTTACTATTTCCCATTCAGGTTAATCTAACAACTACGTTTCTTTTCTTGTCCAGTAATGTGTATGAGGAATCTCATATTGTTTGTTGTGGTCTCCAGTCCGAAGACCGGTTTGGTGTAGCTCTCTCTTTTGCGAGCCTCTTCATCTCCGAATAGCTACTGCAACTTCCATCCTTCTGAATCTACTTGCTGTACTCATCTCTTCGTCCCCTCTACGATTCTTACCCCCCACCCCCACCCTCTCTCCCACTTCCCTCCAATACTAAACTGGTGGTCCCTTGATGTCTCAGAATGTGTCCTATCAACCGGTCCCTTCTTTTGGTCAAGTTGTGCCACAAATTTCTTTTCCCCCTAATTCTGTTCAGTACCTTCGCAATCCTCTTCTGTAACGCCACATTTCGAAAGCTTCTATTCTCTTTTTGTCTGTACTCTTTATCGACATTGTTTCACTTCCACACATGGATACACTCCATGCAAATACCTTCAGAAAATACTTCCTAACACTTAAGTCTATATTCGACGTTAACAAACTTCTTTTCTTCAACAATGATTTTCTTGCCATTGTCACTCTACATTTTATATCCTCTCTACTTCGGCCGTCATCAGTTATTTTGCTGCTCAGGTAGCAAAACTCATCTACTACTTTAACTGTCTCGTTTCCTAAGCTGCTTACCTGAGCATCACCTGATGTTCGACTACATTGAGTTACCCTTGTATTGCTTTTGTGATGTTCATCTTATGTCGTCCTTACAGGACACTATCCATTTTGTTCAACTGCTCTTCCAAGTCCTTTGCTGTCTCTGGCACAATTGCAATGCCATCAGTAGATATTAAAGTTTTTATTTCTTCTTTATGAACTTTAATTACTACTCCAATGAAACTTCCTGGCAGATTAAAACTGTGTGGCCGCACCGAGACTCGAACTCGGGACCCTTGGCTTTCGCGAGCAAGTGCTCTATCAACTCCGCTGCAGAATGAAAATCTCATTCTGGAAACTACTTCAATGTTTTAAGTCCCATAGTGCTTAGAAGCATTTGAACCATTTTTTCCTACCTTTTTTCAGTTTCTTCTGTTTTAATCTACAGTTCATGACCAATACATTGTGGTCAGAGTCCACAGCTGGAAATGCCTTGTGTTAGCGGTGATGAATTATGATCTGTACAAAATTCTACCAGACAGCTTCCTCTTTCATTCCTTTCCCCCCAGGCCATATTCACCGACTATTTTTCCGTCTCGTCCATTTCCTACCATCGAATTCCAATCCTCATCACAACTTCAGTCTTCTCTAACTACCTGAATAATTTCTTTTATCTCATCATACGTTTCTTCACTCTCCTCGTCATCTACGGAGCAAGTTGGCATATAAACTTTTACTGCTGAGGCAGGAGTGGGCTCCGTGTCTGTCTTAGCAACGATAATGCTGCTCATAGAGGCTTACTCGCGCTCCTATTTTCTTATTCATTATTCAACCCACTCCTGCATTACCCCATGTGGCTTTGTATTTACAACTCTTTATTCACCTTACCAGAAGTCCTGTCCTCCTGCCACCGAACTTCACTAATTCACGCTGTATCTAACTTCAACCTATCCATTTCCCTTCTTTAATTTTCTAACCTATCTGCCCCATTAAGGGAGGTAACATTCCACGCTCAGATCCGTAGAATGCGAGTTTTGTTTCTCCTGGTGATGGCATCCTCTTGAGTAGTACCCACTAGGAGATCTGAATCGGCGACCATTTTGCATTCTGAATACTTTACCTAACTGGACACCATCATCATTTAACCATAAAGTAGACCTTTATGCCTTCGGGAAAAATTACGGCTGTAGTTTCCGTTTGTTTTCAGCCGTTCGCTGTACTGCCACAGCAAGGCCGTTTTAGGTTACAGGGCCAGGTCAGTAAATTATTTAGACTGTTGCCCCTGCAACTACTGAAAACGCTGTTGTCGTTCTTCAGCCTGTCTGGCCTCTCAACAGATACTTCTTTGTTGTGGTTACACCTACGGTACGGCTATCTATATCGCTGAGGCATGCAAGCCACCCCACCGATGGCAAGGTCCACGGTTAATGGGTGGGGCCTCTTGTACGTCCTACATATTCTCTAGCTCTTATTTTATCGACATTGAAGTCCGTTATTTATTTTTTGGCTCAAGTGGCTCTGAGCACTATGGGACTGAACATCTTAGGTCATCAGTCCCCTAGAAATTAGAACTACTTAAACCTAACTAACCTAAGGACATCACACACATCCATGCCCGAGGCAGGATTCGAACCTGCGACCGTAGCGATCGCGCGGTTCCAGACTGAAGCGCCTAGAACCACTCGGCCACTTCGGCCGGCATTTGTTTTTTGCTACTGCTCTTAAATAATAGAATGAAAATCTATTCACACGTTCTGACCTATTAGGCACGCATGCTGTCGCATGCATATCGATGTTAAACTATCAGAAAAGTGTTTCTTTGAGATATTGTCCAACGCGTGCGTCATATTGGCTTGAAGGTCGGTTATGTCGTCAAAGTGTGTACCCTTCATAAGAATTTCTGCACTTGTCTATTTGTGGTAGATTCGTATTGATAAAATCAAGTCTTGTCATCGCGATGTTTGTTCCAGAAAAGAATTGTTCACACTTCATATTTCAATCAAGTCGCGACAGCGTCCATGCGCCATTGTTTGTAACCTTCACACACACTTTTCTCTTCTACAACACATTCTGGAGAATGTTGCAAGAGACTATCGAGAGTGTTAATTCTTTTTATGCTGAATCCCCTAGACTATATGGCCTTCCGAAGATTCACAAGGAAAAGGTTCCTCTTAAGCGTGCTGTTAGTAACGTTGGTGCTCAGAGACATTCTGCAACAGAGCACCTTGCTACTCTGTTGAGCCCACTACTAGGAACTTTTCTTCCGGAGGATGCTAGTCTTTCTCTCAGCATTAGTAGGCCACTGTACATCAGTGTGTGCATCGCAATGAGAAATCGGAGGATTTCTTACGTCGGTTAAAGGGGCTGCGTTTCATCGACTCTGATATTTTAGTAAGTTCTGATGTGGTCCCTCTCCTCAATTGAAGGTCGGTACGTATTTCGCAGAAAGTACGGAAAGCTGGCTATAAGGTAGCCGAACTTATCGTAAAGGCCAAAAATCCACACACAATAGCAGAAACGTCGTTAATGTCTGCGCGTACAGAAATGGTAAAATAATTCTTGGTTGAGAAGCTGTTACTGAACCTTTAAAAATTCCTCACTCTGCTCACACAATCAGCCATACAACATCTTTCCTACATAAGGTATGCTGATGAGGATGTAATTGCAAGTAATTTCTTTTTTGTAAAGAACTGTCCGAACGAGCAACCGGTGAAGAAATACGTATTTCGTGTGACCAATGAACATTTAGTCCGTAACGAATTAAAGTAAGATGATTGCCTTAGTGTTTCTAGAGACGGAGCTTCTAATGCAGGCCGAATGAATGGATTCGCGGGTAAACTACGCAAAGTAGATCCTGATGTCCTTGCCTGTAATGGACTTAGTAATAAAAGTCCTCAACTTCATCACAACGTGACCCCTAAATATGTAGCTTTTTAAAGTTTTATGTCAAGAAATGGGATCACAGCATACTACAATTCTGCTACACACAGAAGTACTATGGTTACCTCGAGTAAAGTGTTGACGTCAATGTTCGAACTTAGAAATGAGATCTCCATTTTTTACTATTGAGGGGTATGAGTATGCTGATTTATGGATACAAACAATTAAAAATGGATCGTGTGAGGTGTTCTCACTATATGACCTCTTACTGACGATAATAAGGTGTTGATGGACTTAATTAAACATTTATTATTCGTTCAGCAGAATTTAAACAAATACGGGGTGTGATCAAAAAATACGGTGAATAATATTATTAACATTATTATTAGCAATAAAGTAATAAGTTTACATGGGATCTGATTTAACCTCCTTCAAAGTAATATCGTAATTATCCCAGTGTTGAAACCATGACTGCAAGCATTTCTGAAAGGCTTCTTTGCCGGCCGCGGTGGTCTCACAGTTCTAGGCGCGCAGTCCGGAACCGCGCGACTGCTACGGTCGCAGGTTCGAATCCTGCCTCGGGTATGGATGTGTGTGATGTCCTTGGTTTAAGTAGTTCTAAGTTCTAGGGGACTGATGACCACACCTGTTAAGTCCCATAGTGCTCAGAGCCATTTGAACCATTTTTTTGAAAGGCTTCTTTTGTATCGAAAAAAACAATGAGCGTGATGTTGATACTCGATTTTGATTGACATGTCTTTTTAAGGAGAGGAGATTTAGTCGTTTTCCATTGGGAACTCTGAATTTTCGTCTCAGCGTCCTACTCATAGAAATAAGTTTCATCTCCAGTTACAATTTTGGACATGAAGTCCGGATCTGAATGAAGACGATTCTTCAACTCCATGTAAACTGGCACAAGATTTTCTTTCTGTTCATTACACACGTCTGGGAACTAATTTTCCACTCGTCTCATCTGCAAATTATCAGTTAAAATCTTTGCACGGACTCGTACGAAGTGCTAAGTTCTTTGGTAAGCTCTCGAATAGTTTTCCGCTTGTTTCGACAAACAAATTTTGCTACTTCACACGTTTTCTTCTGTGTTTGAGGTTAATGCACATCCCGAACGTTGCTCATCTTCTACTGACTCATTTTCGCTTTTAAATCTCTCATATAACTTTTAAACAGTTTTCAAAGATACAGCGTTATTTTCATGCAATGATTTCAGCATTTCATGAGTTTCTTTGAAAATTTTTTGTAATATGAAACAGAATTTAATGTTCACACGTTGTTCGAAAACCATGATGCGTGACAGACACGGTAATCACAGCCTCACTCTCTGGACGTTGACTGAGAAGTCAGAAAGTGTTCCAACTTCACGCTGCATTTCTCAACGGATCAAGCAATCGGACAAACTACACACATCCAAAAAAGTTTTGCATCACCCCTGTTCCCAGAACTCCTGAAGATAGACGTTGACTGTGTATATTTTATCACAGATAGTCTCTTTGACTGTTCAGAGATTTCACTAAACCCGCCCAAAGATGTAAACAACCATGCATGAGCAGCGCCTATTAGGCGGAGGGGGTCCGACAGCCGATCAGTTCCAGTCATTCCACCAGGAAGGAGGTACACGGCTTGTGTTGTCGTTACTTCAACCATGCCTTGCCGGTCAATACTGCAGTTCGATCGCGTCCGCTTTGTTACTGTGTGCCAGGAAGGACTCTCGGCAAGAGAAGTGTCCAGGAGTCTCGGAGCGAACCGAAGCGATGTTTTCGAACATGGAAGAGATACAGAGAGACAGGAACTGTCGATGGCATGCCTCGCTCAGGCGGCCCAAGGGCTACTACTGCAGTGGATGACCGCTGCCTACGGATTATGGCTCGGAGGAACCCTGCCAGCAACGCCACCATGTTGAATAAAATTTTTCATGCAGCCACAAGACGTCGTGTTATGACTCAAACTGTGCACAATAGGCTGCATGTTGCGCATCTTCACTACCGACGTCTATGGCGAGGTCCATCTTTGCAAACACGACACCATGCAACGCGATACAGATGGGCCCAACAACATGGACCGCCCAGGATTGGCATCACGTCCATCTTTGCAAACACGACACCATGCAACGCGATACAGATGGGCCCAACAACATGGACCGCCCAGGATTGGCATCACGTTCTCTTCACCGATGAATGTCGCATATGCCTTCAACCAGAAAATCATCGGAGACGTGTTTGGAGGCAACCTGGTCAGGCTGAATGCCTTAAACACACTAGCCAGCGAGTGCAGCAAGGTGGAGGTTCCCTGCCGTTTTGGGGTGGCATTATGGGGAGCCGACGTTTGCCGCTGGTGGTCATAGAAGGCCCCATAACGGCTGTACGATACGTGAATGCCATCCTCCGACCGACAGAGCAACCATATTGGCTGTGTATTGGCGAGCATTCGTCTTCATGGACGACAATTCGCGCCCCCGTCGTGCACATCTTGTGAATGACTTTCTTCAGGATAACGACTTCGCTCAACTAGAGTGGCGAGCATGTTCTCCAGATATGAGCCCTATCGAACATGCCTAGAATAGATGGAAAAGGGCTTTTTACGAACGAGATGGCCCACCAACCACTCTGAGGGATCTACGCCGAATCGCCGTTGAGGAGTGGGACAATCTGGACCAACAGTGCCTTGATGAACTTGTGGATAGTATGCCACGACGAATACAGGCATCAATCAATGCAATGAGTGCAACGAATCAATGCAAGAGGACGTGCTACTGGGTATTAGAGGTACGGTGTGTACAGCAATCAAGACTACCAACTCTGAAGGTCTCGCTGTATTGTGGTACAACGTGCAATATATGGTTTTCATGAACAATAGAAAGGGCGGAAATGATATTTATGTTGATCTTTATTCCAATTTTCTGTACAGGTTCCGGAACTCTCGGAACCTATGTGATGCAAAACTTTTCTTGATGTGTGTACATCAAATGGTTGCAGCACATTCATCCTATTTTTTGATCACGTCGTCTGTTTTGGAGAAAGTGTTGAAGATTTTTACTGGGTTCGTGATTCATTTGTGGAATGCAAACATCGAACGAATAATTTAGGTATAGGCTAACAAGAGTAACTGTCAGGTTTGAAAGCAGGCAGAAAACTGAAATTTTGACTGGTTAACCATTTGTAACTTTCAGCGAAGGGCCATCAAATTTTGACTCAAAGCCGTGTTAACATTTGTTTATTTTCCTAAAAAATAGTGGATTTCACACAGTGTCACCTGCTAATATGTTGAGCAGACGTAATTGCGTCAGAATTCCGAAACAGTAGTTTACTAAGTTTATTACGTGAGGAACTGAGGACAAGCAAGGTGAATAGCTCATCCTCGGTACAAAAATAAACGTGTAATGCCTTCACGTATGATGATCCATCAGCTATCGATGCCCCTTAAAAACTGCAGTCTTTCATCGAAAAAACCTGCAGTTAGTAGAATAACGTAGTAGATAATGAAGTTTCGCATAATAACCGTGAGCTGTGTGACTGCTCAAGTTACGTGCTAGAGAAACCAAAACTGCAATTTAACCACAGCTACTCAGAGGAGATAGGAAGCTAGGGATCTTTGCTGATGGACAAACTTGTGGTTGGTACATAATTTTAATTTCAACCAAAGAACAAATTTCATTATTACAGATTACAGAATCAGAATAACAACATAAAAATTTAATTCTTTCCTTTCAAAACAGTATTTAAAAAATGGCTCTGAGCACTATGGGACTTAACTGCTGTGGTCATCAGTCCCCTAGAACTTAGAACTACTTAAACCTAACTTACCTAAGGACATCACACACATCCATGCCCGAGGTAGGATTCGAATCTGCGACCGTAGCTGTCGCGCGGTTCCAAACTGTAGCGCCTAGAACCGCTCGGCCACTGCGGCTGGCAGTATTTAAAGATAATAATTAGATCTGGTTGCAAAAGGATCACAGACAGTCACCACCATAAGCACACTGTTAAATTCGTTGCTTACATAACCAAAATTTACACAACACTAATGATTCACCTTGAGTTACTTGTGAAAAGATCTCGTCCGTCCCGGCGGACAGGCCGGATATTTAACTAAAGGGTGGAAGCGCGGCTTATACACGGTGGTACTCGGAACAAACGCGTAGAAAGCAACCGCCAAGCAATTTAGAAGATGATTACGCTGCAAGCCAGGGCAGAAAACACGCCGCACACACACACGATCTCAGCCTGCCATCAAGGCGACAAACCCCATCTGCCCCACATACCAGACCATTTCTGCAGCAGCAAATAATTCACGGGGTTGACAAATACAACTCATGATTCACCTTCATCAAGACCATGCAAGGCTTAGTACCTACGTGACTACCTGTAACATAACTGGAAACCAAACTGAGACATTTACCAAATAAAGGAACAATTAAAATTACACTGACTTAACAAAGCTCTGCCCTTCATATTAAAAGAAAGTCTTAAACCAAAACTGGGCGAAGAGCACACTAATTAACATGCTACATGAAATTAACACTGCAAGGAACCTTTAAAACATGCAGTAAAACTCTATTCCCTTTCGCATTTGCAGAAATAATCAGACTCCGCTCCGCGGGAACAACACTTGGAAGCCTTAGACTTCAAAAATGGTTCAAATGGCTCTGAGCACTGTGGGACTTAACTTCTGAGGTCATCAGTCCCCTAGAACTTAGAACTAATTAAACCTAACTAACTAAGGACATCACACACATCCATGCCCGAGGCAGGATTCGAACCTGCGACCGTAGCGGTCACGCGGTTCCAGACTGTAGCGCCTAGAACCGCACGGCCACTCCGGCCGGCGAAGCCTTAGACTTCGTAAGTTCAGTATAACACTCTCTTATTCAGAACCATCCTTGACTGATCTCCGGCAGATACAACATGCCACCATAAGTTTCACAAATCTTCATAGGTTAACAGCAGAATATGAATCATACGTAACTTAATACTTCCAGTTACGCGATGAGAAGACGTCCAGAATGAGATGACGGACCCGCCACCGTTTCGCACGCAAGATCAGGCGAGTGTCGATATCAGAGACGCAAGTGGGGCCTAAGTAGCGCCAGTCGCCAAGGCTCAAAACGTGTCTCCTCTTTGTATGCTATCATTAACCAAAATCTCTCTTCGATGTCTCTGCCTTCATCGTTAGCGCGTGCGATCGCAAATTGGCACGCTACATATATTCAGTTTTCCCGAAATTGGTGACAGATAGAGACCTCCAATTGAGTCTAGAGAAATATTTAATATGTTAGCTAAATTCCACATGCGGCAACATATGATTTAATATGCACCAAAGGCAACCTCATAGTGCCTCCTATTTTTCATTGCAAACTTTTTAGAATTTTGCGGAATGTCTTAGTTAAAAGCAAATATCACAATAACTGTGACTTAACCAAACGATGGGCTCGTTGTAATGCAGCTGACACATAAAGCTGTACGCAACGCAAAAATGATTCTTTTCACCGAATATTTTCCGTAAAATCGTCTGAAAAAGATTACAGGGCGCGCGTCTCGATTCCGCCAGCGCAGCGCGTAGCGTGTGTGTGTGTGTGTGTGTGTGTGTGTGTGTTTGTGTGTGTGTGTGTGTGTGTGTGTGTTTGTGTGTGTGCGTATGTATGTGTGTGTATTCCTAAGGGACCAAACTGCTGGGGTCATCTGCCCCTAGACTCACACACTACTCAAACTAACTTAAACTAACATATGCTAAGAACAACACACACATCTATGCCCGAGGGAGGACTCAAATCTCCGACAGGAGGGACCGCGGCAGCGCGTAGCCAACCGGCCGAAAGTGGGCAATGTTGGCCTCGTCTTCTGAACAAACGAATGAACTCTCGCATTAGTCATCGTATCCTGCGCAGACTCCAGCAGTTGCATGCAACGTCTTTAATTATTTGTTGGGCGTAGTTCAATCTCTGTCGCCCCCTACAGTTTTTGCTCGCTACAGCTCCCTCTAGCACCACAAAAGTTTTTCCCTGATATCTTAACACACAGCCTATCATGCTGTTTATTCTTCTTCTCAGTGTTTTCTATTTGCTCCTCTCTTCGCCGATTCTGCGGACAGCCTCCTCTTTCCTCACATTATCAATCCACCTAATTTTCAACATCCTTCTGTAGCACCATATCTCAAACACTTCGTTGTCCTCTTTTTCTGGTTTTCCTACAGTCCATAATCTAAGTTCTCAAATTAAGGTCGATATTCGATGTTAGTATACTTCTCTTGGCCAGTAATGCTCTCTTTGCCTGTGCTAATCTGCTTTTTATGTCCTCCTTGCTTCGTCCGTCATCCATTATTTTGCTCCGAAGATTGTGGAGTTCCTTAACTTGGTCCACTTCGTGGTCACTAAATTTTGATGCATTTATAGGTTATCCCATTTCTGCTGCCACTCATTGCTTTCGCCTTCCATCAATTTATTCTCAGTCCTTATTCTGTATCCATTAGACTGCTCATTCTATTCAGACGTCCTGTAATTATTCTTCATTTTCACTGAGGATAGCAATATAGTCAGCGAATCTTATCGTTGATATCCTTTCACCCTGACTTTTAATTCCACTCTTGAATCTTTCTTTTATTTCCGTCATTGTTTTTTCGGCGTATATATTGAAGAGTAGGGTCTGTCTATCATCCTTTTTATTCTGAGAACTTCGCCCCTGTCCCCTCTGGGTTCTTGCACACATTGTGTATTATGCTGTCCTTTCCTATAGCTTACTCCTATTTTTCTCACAATTTCTAACATCTTCCACAATTTTACATTGTTAACCGGGATTTCCAGGCCGATAAATCCTATGAAAGCGTCTTGATTTTTCCTCAGTCTTGCTTCGATTGGCATTAGCAATGCCAGAACAGCCTTCTTGGTTCCTTTACCTTTCCGAAAGGCCAAACAGATCCTCAATTTTCTTTTCCATTCTTCTGTATGTAATTCTTGTCAGCGACATGGATACATGAGACGTTAAGCTGATTGTGCGATAGTTTTCGCACTTACCTGCCCTTCCTGCCTTCAGGACTGTGTGGATGACGTTTTTGCGACGGTCTGATAGTATGTGGCCAGTCTCATAGATTCTACGCACCAATCTGATAGTCCTCTGGATGCCGCTTTCCCCTATTATTTCATAAATTCGGAAGAAGTAATGTTATCTATGACTTTCGCTTTATTTGATGGCAAGTCTTCCAATCTGTTACACTGTATGTATCATCTATGTCTTCCACATCGACTCTAATTTCTTGTGCTATTACGTCATTAGATAGTCCCTCCCCCTCGTACACGCCTTCAATGTACTCTTTCAGCCGGTCAGTTCTCTCCTCTGCGTTTAATTGTGCAATCCGTCTTGCACTCCTAATGCTGACACCTTTGCTTTTAATGTCATCGAAGGTTATGTTAAGTTTTCCATATGCTGAGCCAATGTAGAGGTGCGCAACCATTATGAGTATAATTATTAGAAACAATTTAAAAAGACTCTGTGATTGCTTAAACAGTCAGTGGTCTTTTCTGAATTTGTTTATTAACAGCCATGACGTGTTCCGGGTTTATCCCTCATCTGATTAACTTTTAAAATAGACAAAAGTAACAGCTGGTATTTTAGAAATTTTAAAGACACGCAGATTTCTTATAAAAGTGAGTTCTAAAGGAACAATATTAAAGAACAAACGGTTCTTTGATACAGAAGTACATGTCATTTAGATACAATACATGAGATTGTTGTAGACGTGGAATACTGTCATTGCTAATACGACCATAACTGTTGAAATACCATATAAGCAACGACTAGCTCACTGGTCACGCTAGTTGGCCTAACCGTGTCGATGCACGTTTAAAGAGCGCCACACGGATTCGTGGCCAATGTATTACAATTAAATTTTTAAGGCACAATTGCCTAAAGAGCGCTTCAGTATATAAAACATTTAAAAACTGTTTGCCCAAACACAGGTAAAAATCCTATCTTACTCATAAAAATTCAAGTGACATAAAAACAAGCGTATAAAAATCTTTTCAGGGCTTTTAGTTTGTGTACATATGTAAAATTTTCAAGAAATGAGCAACTGAAATATTTTACAGTGCAAACTGGCTATGTAACTTAACTACAAATATATTTTCATTTTTATTAAACTTCGCAAATGATTTTGCAATTTCAGTTTCAGAACATATTCATGGGTCATCACTTACCTGGCCTAGTGCAAAATAGGTGTAACATTAGATGAAGTTTAAATTTCATAAATGAAAGGTTGTCAATAGCTCAGATGATGGGATAAGCAGGAACGGGATACTATTTTTTTTCTATGGAAAAACATTTCGTTGAAAAGGCTAAAAAAACCGGTTACGACTGCTCGTTAATCGAAACGGTTGAGTTAGACCGGTTATTGACGTGTATTTCCATGTTTTCTGCTATATTCAAATTATTACTTTTATTTTCAGTGTGCAATGCTGAGAAACAATTTTCTGTGGAAGCTAACTGATGATTCTGTTCCCTTATGTGGTCCCCAGGGTATTACCATCACTAGTATATCCCTCTCCCTGTAACGTATTTTGAACTCCATTTCCGTTTGGCCGAAAGGCCACAGGATCCATATTCGATTCTGTATGCACCGGCATTAGAAAACTTCTTTTTTCGGGCTTCCAAATTATGTCGCAGATTCTGCGGATGAGCAACGACCCAAGAACTTTTACTTTGTAATAAAACTGAAAATGAAAATGTATTTTGTGATAAGCTACGAAGCCAATTTGCACTGTAAAACACTTCAGTTGGTCATTACTTGACAATACAATTTTGTTTACAAATAAAAAGCGTTGTAAAGATTTTTATACGCTTGTTTTTGTGTCGCTTGAATTTTTATAAGTAAGCTAGAACTTTGCCGTGAGTGGGCAAAAAGTTTTTAAGCGTTTTATATACTGACTCGCTCTTTTAGGCAACTGCGCTTTAAAAAATTAAATTTAATGCTTACGTTGGCCACAAATCTGAGTAGCGCTCTTTAAACGTGCGTCGACATGGTTAGGCCACCTAGCGTGACAGAACCTTCCTCCCGGCACGCATGGTGGCGCTGGCCATTGCTTTTATGGTATTTTAACAGCCAGGGTCAAACTGTGCAATTAATAGTGCATCTTGTTATTCTACATATTAGTAATGACAGTATTTGACACCTACAACAAACTCTTATGTATTTGTGTCTAAAATAGCTTGTATTTCTGTATCAAAAAAGTTTTGTTCTTGAATATTGTTCATTTAGAACTGACTTGCATACGAAATTTGCGTTTCTGTGAAGTTTCCCTCATCTACAACCGCCGTCACAAAGTTGAACCCTCAAAATCTCATTCCCGCCCCCACACGCTATAGATTCCGAAAATGCCTCCTCTATAACCACCACCTTACCGCTGATTGTAAGAATCCTCCCTCCTGCCCCCACTGTAAGCAATCCCACTTCCTTAAGCAATGTCTCAAGCTCGCCCCCCCCCTTTCCACCACATCCAACACCTGCAATAAACACCCACCATACTTAACTCTGCTAAGTGCGAGGCCAAACCACCAACCGTCAGACCTGAATAACCTGGCCACCCATCCACCCCAACAACTCCTTCCACCTGCCTCCCATTGGTGCATACATTATCTGTGTCCTCACCATCATCTTCCAATATATCCACCACTTCCAACAACCACACACCCTTCAGCCAATCTTCCTCACTGCCCGATCAGTATTCCACCTCAACACCCAAGCCACACACTCATGATACTAGGTCCACTTCATCTTCACCTGTCTCGACACACTTGTACAAATCTCTCCACCCCTAACCCTCACACCCCACTTGCTAACATTGCATCGTGTCATGACAGCACTGCAGCATGCTTTATAGCAACATCCGCTTTACCCACCAACAGGCCCCACTTTATGCATGCCCTGTCCCAACACAACATCGATACCTTCATCCTCAATGAAACTTTCCTCCATCCACACCACACGATCTGTACCTCTCCCTGTATCCTCTACTGCACTGATAACCCCCTCCTCTTTACCAGAGGTGGAGAAGCAATTGGCCATCACAGGAAAATCCCTTTTTGGTCACAACCTTTACTCAATGATCCTACTGAACACCTTATCCTCAGCCTCTTCTTCAAAACCCTAACTGTTACTGCTATCTACATCCAACCTAATAATCCTCTCCACTATCAATTCCTCACCCACATCGACCACATCTTTTCCACCTATATTATTACCACAGACCTCAACATCCATAATAGATCCCCTACAGAACTCCAGCCATGGTGTCAGTTTACAGACTTCCTCTAAGGTGACATTGTCCCCATCCTGCAGCACACACATCCTGACAGCAACACCACCCCAGATGTCGTCCTAGCATCTTTAAAACTCCTTGGAAGCCTCACTGCAGAAGTCCTTGATACAGATGGAAGTGATTGCCTGCCTGTACTCCTCACCATATCCTAGGCACTACCTCAATCCTCATGCAGCCCATCCCAGTCTTCATCCAAAAGTTGTCCACAACTACTCCCATGCCAATTGCAGTGCCTACCATGCAACCATAGATACCCAGATTGGAAACCACCCCTAACCTCCCAGCAACCCAATGATATGCCCCAAACCACAGTCTTCTTACAACAGGCCTTGTCAGATGCTATCTCCATGCTTATCCCTACTGAAACCATATATCATCATCACCCCACTCTCCCACCACAAGCTGTCCTTATTCTCTGTGGATCCTATAGTGCCGGCCGGGGTGGTCTAGCAGTTCCAGGAGCTACAGTCTGGACCCGCGCGACCGCTTCGGTCGCCAGTTCGAATCCTGCCTCTGGCATGGATGTGTGTGATCTCCTTAGGATAGTTAGGTTTAGGTAGTTCTAAGTTCTAGGGGACTGATGACCTTAGAAGTTAAGTCCCATAGTGCTCAGAGCCATTTGAACCATTTTTTTTATCATATCGTTAATATCGCTCCTTCCTCCGGACTCGTAATTGGGATACACTCACATATCACTGGCAACTATAGTGATACATCAGAAATTTGCTCTATGCCGAAAAACATCAGGACTGGCGCCAGACATGCACCAGACTCCATGCTACACGCTCATTAACTCATCCAAGTACTGGAAAGCATTCCGCTGACTTACCGGTACCCATCCCCTTCCCTCACTACCCAATCCTTCACAACAACCTTCCCTTACCAGACGACCTGAGCAAACCTAGTCACTTTGCATTCTATCTCCGACATCTTCTCTATTCCTGTCGGACATCACTTTGACTACTCCCAATTCCCTACTGTCCATGAATGCACAGATATCACAATCCCACCACTGTCTCCCAGCTTCCAGTACTTGAACAACATTCCAGAAATAGAAGTAATTACCCATATCACAACACAGGGCATAGAATATATTCTGCACAGAAAACGTAACACCTCGTGGTCACAAATGTACTACCTATCGCCATCTCAAAAAATGCCCAATCTCCTCTCTCATCACCCTTGCAACCCTGTATAACACTATTCTCTCCACAGACTACTATCCTGACCTGTGAAAAACCTACAAAATACTGCTTTTCCTCAAAACTAACAAGCTCCCCACTTATACCTCCTCGTACTGCCTCATCTGCCTCACCTCAGTGTTCAAGGGGGGGTTGGACGTCAAACGGGCCGACTTGGAGCAGGAGAGGCACCACAGGGCATTTTAATTTCCACTGTCAATACTTTTACATATAAATTCATAAATATTTGTAAGCATGACCAGGAAGGATTCAGGGTTCATACTCATAGCAGTGGAAGTTCAAAAATAACAAAATAAATTTTTACATGTCAAATTTCATCATTTTTTCACTCACTATTGGCTGCATTTGTTGATATAGATACACTTTTCTTCATAAGTAAGAGAGATTCTTCGATGAATTTTGCATAGCATACAAAACATACCTACAGCTGTATGAAACTCTAGAATTTATGCAATTTATGAAAAAAATGAATGAGCTGTTACATTTCAAAGTTCATGTTCAGAAAAAACTCAAATTTTATAGTTAATTATCTCAATTCTTACCACAGTTTTAATAGATTTGAAAAATTTTAATGTTTCATACACCTGTAAGTATGGTTTATATGCTGTGTAAAATTCATCGAAGAATCTTTCTTACTTATGAAGAAAAGTGTACCTGTAGCAACAAATTCAGTCAATTTTTAATATTTTTGAACTTCCACTACTATAAGTGCGAATCCTGACTCCTTCCTGATCAAGCTGACAAAGTTTTTTGAATTTATTTATAAAAGTATAGACAGTGGAAATTAAAATGTCCCATGGTGCCTCTCCTACTCCAGTATGGCCAATTTGACATCCTACTCCCCTTAACAAGGTTTTTGAATCCATCCTCCCTCATGGCATCACCGCCATCTTCATCAACATCATTTGCTTCCTGTTATGCAGTATGGCCTCTATCCCTCCTTCTGTGGTGATTATCAATTCCTGAATCTCAACCATTTCCTATCCCAACAGCTCAACAACCATAACTCTGTCATCTTTGTCTTCTTTGACCTAGAGAAAGTATATGACCGCCTATGGCATTCCAGTCCCCTTTTCAAACTCCAGACGTTACACTTCCTATCAACTATGTCTGCCTTATTGCATCCTTCCTATCCAGTCGCCCATCCTATGTCACTGTAAACAACATCAGTTCCTGTCCCTTTCACCCCACTGCAGGAGTGCGCCAAGATTTCGTTCTCTCCCCCCTTCTTTAACTCTTATACACTGCTGATCTGCCCAAACTAACTCCTCCTGTCCACCTCCGTCGGTATGCTGATGACACAGCTTTCCTCATCCTCTATTCTGTCCTCCAGAAATCCCAACAATCCCCTCCAAATCCGCCTCAATCAGTTTACCTCTGCTGTAACCAATGGCTCCTTAAGATTAACCACTCCAAAACTTAGGCAATAACTATAGGACACACTATCCACACCTTCCATGACTACTACCTCACCATTTATGACTGTCCCCTCCAGTTAACTAACACACTAAACTACCTTGGACTAACCTTTGATCAACACCTAAAATGTAAACCTCATCTACTAACCGTTCAAAAGGAAGCCCACAATAGACTAAAACAACTAAAACTACAAACTGGTCAAACATGGTGACAACGTCCCTCCACTGCCCTTCACATGTACACATCCTTGATCTGCCCCATCCTTTGCTGTGTAAATGCTGCATGGATCCCTCCCAAGTTCTATAAATCCCTCTAGATCCTCGAACGCCATGCTCTCTGCCTCGCTTTCCCCACCCGCTTACCTTCCCCCATGGGGATGCTTTACCAACTCATCAAATTCCCACCTCTTCTCACTCACATTGAACGCCTCCAAATAACCTACACCATCTGTAATCTCAACTCTGACCCCTCTCCTTCCAAATCCTAGTGTGCTGCTGTGCCTTTACCTACATATCCCACCAGTTCTTCATCTGCACACCCTCCTCATTCTCTCCTGGACCTTGAGCTCCACCCCACCTCCACTCCATCCTACCAACTCTAAACCCATCCTAAGCTATCCACCTCCCCTTCCCCCCTGCCCACTGTTCCCTCCTCCTCCTCCTCCTCTTCTCTTACAACCCCTCATCCTTTTCTCCTTTCCTGACGCCCCCCCACTCTGTTTTACTCACTAGTCTACAGCTCCTGTAACCAGAGCCTTTCATCTCTGTATTTGCTGCTACCAGTCCCCATAACTCTTGTCTTCTACTACAGTGTTCCAATCCCAACGATTATCAGATTCTCACTTCATTTTACATGCTGAATTACCCGCTTGATTTCCTCACATATTTTTCTCTGTCTCTTCATCTTTTCCTGCGATATTGGCTTGTACACCTGAACTGTTGTTGTTGATATTGGTTTACTGTTGATGAGAATAATTCTCTAAACTGATCACAGTAACTCACTCTCTGTCCTACACTTCTGTTCATGAGGCATGACGAATCCTACTCCAGTTAAAACATTTTCTGCTGCTGCTGATATTACCCTGCATTTGTCTGATCAGAAATTCTCATATTCTTTCCGTTTGAGTTCACTGAACCACACCCCATGTATATTGAGGCTTTGCATTTTCCTTTTGAGATATTCCGGCTTTCCTATCACATTCAGCTTTCTGTCAATCCATACTACGACTCATAGAATGTAACCCCTTCGTTGCTTACTCGATCGTTTCTCATGGTTACCTTTCCTTTGGCACTCCCCTTCCGGAAATCCTAAATGAGGCTAATCCGGCATCTTTTGCCAATAGGGAGATCATCATGACGTTACAGGTGACATGGCCTGTGGATACACATTAACTATTTTTAATGCAGTGATTTCCTTTGTCTTCTGCATCCTCATGCCATTGGTCATTGCTGATTCTTCTGCCTTTTAGGGACAGTTTCCTGCCTCAAGAATAAAGACCGATTAGCGGCAGTCCTTGGCCCGAACCTGTGCCGGCACGACTCCGCTCACCAGCATTCGTGGGATACTGTGCACAGGAAGTATAATCTCTTACCTGCTTTCCTAGCAAACGGCAACCAATATTTTTAGATAGCTGAGTTCTCTCTCAACACTCCTTGATAAAATTTTTCAACTTAAATTTTCGAACTGTTTTCATGTGTGCAGAGGTAACAGGCCATATTTTTCCTGGCATAGTGCCACTCGACGTGGCACAGACTCAGCGAGTCGTTGCAAGTCCCCTGCAGAAATAAGAGTGCTGTCTATCTGCACTTGGTATGGTCAAGCAAAAACTACGTCACACCATTTCATATTGGAATACTACTTTTTTGACAGGTTAAAATTGCTGGGGACTTCAACGCAAATGACATAATGATTCATTTTTGTAAAAATCCTGAGAATGGAGGTAGACATACAAATCACTACTTCCAAGTGAACCTTCTCATCTCTACTCATGGCACGACTTAAAGCTAATGCCCGACATATCTGTACGATGTCTAGCTATACATGATGATTCCGTGATGTTGCTATAAACTTTCAAGGATGATGGAGAACGGTGAATGTATCAATTTGGGGTAAGGGACCGTGGTCTGAAAACGACCAAGTCAAAAGTTATAACAAAAAGTCGTGCTGATACATCTGACACTGGACCTCTTTTACTGGAAGTCTTTGCTTTCCAGATTTTGGGAGGAGGTAGTATGCGCCAAAAGAAGAAAATTTTTTTAGTAAACATGTGTTCTAAAATGCATAACCTCAGAGTTATGAGCACTTGTTTAGAAGAGACGTGTTTCACAGTAGGAAAGATGAACAGGTGCTCATAGCTCTTAAGGTATGCACTTTGCAGCGAGTGTTTACTAGGCAGTTTTCACTTCTTTTGTTCCGTACTATCTTCTCCCAAAATATGGAAAGTAAAGAGATTGCAGTAGAAGAGATGTGTTTCACATAATCGAAGATGAACAAGTGCTCATAGCTCTAAAGGTATACATTTTAGTGCCCATGTTTACTATGCATTTTCTCTTGTTTTACTCCGTACTGCCACCTCTGAAAGTTGCTTACCCTACAGTCTTAGTAACACTAGTAACGGTTCATGTTTTCCACCGTCAAAGGTATCAGAACGATTTTCGCTTACAACTTTCGACTCAGTCGTTTCCTGACCAGAGTCCCTTACCTCAGACTGATACATTTACCATTCTTCATCATCCCTGAAAGTTTGTAACATCGTCACGGAATCATCCTGTGGCTGCTGGATCGGCATCAGTTGCGTATGCTTTCCTAGAGAGCGAAAAACAAGTTCATGTAGTGATCAACTGTAGAAGGTGCAGATGAGTGAGCCTAACGCGGCCTCCAAAAGTGAGCACGAATACACAGGTTGCTTTTCAAATTCTCTTGCATACTTCCACGTTTTCATTCATCCGTTTATTCATTCGTACGTTAATGTAATATAAAATTCTTGACTACACTTATTACTCCTTCTCCATTCTGGCCTATGGTTTAATTCCCTGATTTACGTACAAAAACCAAAGGAAAAAACCGCAACACAAAAAACTTATTGATGCTGAGCAATGAAATTTCGGGAATACATCTGTCTAGGTAACATATTTCAGTGATTAACATTCTAAGATCACAGGTTAATGTAAACGCAAGACAAACTATTGAAAATGTGAAATTCTGGAGCATTAATAACCGGTGTACGCGCCAGAACGTTGAATGAAAGCATGCAAACGTACATGCACTGTGTTGTGCAGGTGCTGGATGCCAGGTTTGTGGGATGGAGTTCCATGCCTGTGAAACGTCCCCTTAGAAAAATTTATACATGACTATGCTTGTACTGACACACAATATTTTTTAGCGCAACGCAATCTGACTTTCAGAAATCCCTACAAAGGAATGGCCCTGACTAACGTTAACCTGTACCTTTCACAAATCACTTACCTCACAAAAATCTTCGTTACTCGAACTACTGCAATACAGCGAGCGCCACTACTGCCAGCTAAATAAAAGAGTCAAACTACTGAAGGCACTAACTACTGATAGGCATAGTTAGCAAATGAAAGATTTTAATAGAGAACAAACAATGTATTTACCTTAATAGTCATCAAAAGTCATAATATATACAGCAGTTCATGATATCCAGTATTGAAAATTTCAAAACTCCGCCATCTCTCTCCCCACATCCACCACTGCTGGCGGCTCACCTCCAACTGCGCAACGCTACGCGCTGTTCACATCCAGCTGCCGCTGCCCAACACTACTGCTGTTTGTAGATGACGCTAGAGTTGTCGTCTGATGTCCCACGCGTGCTCGACTGGAGACAGATCTGGTGATGGAGCAAGACAAGCCAACATATCAACACTCTGTAGAGCATGCTGGGTATGTGAGCGAGCGTCATCGTGTTGGAAAACACCCTCTGTAATGCTGTTCATGAATGGCGGCACAACAGGTCGAATCACCATACAGACATACAAATTTGCAGTCAGGGTGCGGGGATAACCACGAGAGTACTCCGTTTGTCATACGAAATCGCACCCCAGGCCATAACTCCAAGTGTTGGTGCAATGTGTCTAGCACTCAGACAGGTTGGTTGCAGGCTTTCAATTAGCCACCTTGTAATCAACACATGGCCATCTGTGGCACCGAAGCAGAACCAGTTTTCATCATAAAACACAATAGACATCGACTCTGCCCTCCAATGAGCTATCGCTTGACACCACTGAAGACATACATGGCGATGATTTGGGGGTCAGTGGAATGCACAGTACAAGGTGTCTATTTCGGAGATGTCCTTGAAGTAACTGATTTTTCACAGCTCTTTGTTTCACTGCCGTGCCAACTGCTGCTCAAATTGCTGCCCTCGATGCAGTTCGATGCGCCAGTCATACGCTGAACACGGTGGTTGGTAGTGCAGGGGTCCGGTCTTCTTGCGTCAGTACATTTTCGTGACCACCACGGCCAGTAGTCATGTGCAGTGGTTACATTCCTACCAGATCTTTCTTCAGTATCGTAGATGGAACATCCAGTTTCTCGTAGCCCTTATTAAACGACCTCGTTCAAACTCAGTGAGGTGTTGCTAATGGCATCTTTGTCGCTTTAAAGGCATTCTCGATTAATACCAATTCACCACGTCCAGTCTCAAAGGTAATTAACGCTCACGACCTTCACAGCGTGTATTTAAAGCAAACCTGATTTACACCTCATAGTGGCGCTATTAGAACCACCGTTACGCGAAATTTCAACAGACATCATCTTTCAGATGAAAGTTCGCCCTGATAGCTGAGTGGTCAGCGCGGCGGTCTGTCTCGCCAAGGGGCCCGGGTTCGATTCCCGGCTGGTTCGGAGATTTTCTCCGCTCAGGAACTGGGTGTTGTGTTGTCCTCATTACCATTTCATCATCAGTGGAAGGCAACGGCAAACCACCACTGGAATCACTTCCCTAGACGCTCATGCGGTGGACCTCTCGGACGAGGCTTCCCCCATGACAAGACCTGCCGTAAGGCGGAACACAAAGTTAAAAAAGTTTCAGATGTAGAACGACGCCTACCAATTTTCGTTTATGTCGCATAACTCCCTCTTGGCGTTGCGATTTCCTTTCCATAAGTATATATACCTGTTTCTTTGTTTTCCCCCCAACACAGGTTCTGTTCTATGAATGCATTTTCTCTTACTGAACTTCTCCTTTAGTTACCGCCCACATCTTCGACCTGTGACTCATGAAGGTTGAAAGCGTTTCCACGCACGTTTTCAAGATAAATCTTTACCAATAGCTGTTAATGGCCTGAAAAAAAGTAGCTCCCTTATCACACGTTATATCACGCGATTTTTATCGGTGCGTAATAACACACGCTCTGGGAGAGGTCAGATATAACTGGATACGGAGATATATATTGACAGATACACGCACGCTCGAAATGTTGGCTGCGAGCTAGAGAACTGGTACCGTGTTCCCTCAGGTAAGACACAGAAATTTGAGATCAATTAATGTTTATACAACTTCTTAGAAGTATCCATTGCAGATTGCTGTCATTGGCTCCACAGTTTTCCTCACCTTTATTCTCAATTAAAATGTTATTTCGAAAACGCCTCACAGCATGACTGTTTCTGTGATCTGTCGGGACACTGATGTGGAGTGTTGCGAAGAGGTTCTCACGCTGTGTGCCAGCCATCTTCGTAAGCACAGCTTGCAAACTGGGCGTGTTTTGAAAGTCGCTGAGAATGTTATGTCCTCAACAGGAATTTTACTTTATCAATAATAACTCTATATTGCAAACCAAACTCCACTAATTTTTGCAAAACATGGATTAAATCATTTTCAGTTGCAGAGAATTTATTTTGGTAGTACCTTCTGTTGTGAGCAGGCGAAGCTACTTTCACCCGACCACAACTGTGGGATCTTTGATTGCTCGGTGAAGCAGCACATCAAACTAGAACACATGAAATATTAGTTCTCTTTATTACAAAAACGAATAACATGATTACATAAATGAATAACTTTGACACACTTCATTGCTACTGGATTGCTGGGTAATTTACAACTGACATGGACTAGCAAAGCATCACTTGACGTACATATTAACTAACTGTTCTCCTACAGTACAATGTTTCATCGTTAAATGAACAAGTCCATCAGAAATATTAGCTATCACGTTGTCCTATACTGTAATATTGACTCATTCAGAAGAATATCAAGATGGTATCTGTTCTTTCGGACATGTTCGAAAGAACAGATACCATCTTCATATAGTTCAGGCTAGCCGGCCATTGAACTTCTTATGTGCGGATGCACACGTGTTGCCCGAACTGTTATAGGACTCGGTAAGATTGTCTGCCGCGAGTAATGTGTGTAATGGGCACGGACACTACGAATGTAGTGTGTGGACATTAAGTTCGGAATGTGCGTCTCACGGAGAGCGTGCAAGGGATAAGTCCCTGCAGTCGCACTATCCTCTGTGTCCCCGGTGGCTCAGATGGATAGAGCGTCTGCCATGTAAGCAGGAGATCCCGGGTTCGAGTCCCGGTCAGGGCACACATTTTCAACTGTCCCCCTTGATGTATATCAACGCCTGTCGACAGCGTAGGGTCTTGATTTAATTATCATTTCATTCAGATGAGGTCGCGAACTGAGCAGAGGTCTGACTAACTCGACTTGCAGCGGCGCGGTTCCTTTCTGGGATTAAACCAGCACCTACCTGTGAACTCGTCGCAGCAGATTGCCGGTAGGAAAGCCGAGCAGGAACCTAGTGTGCTGCAACGAGCACCAGGCTGTATACGACGTAACTATTCCAAGAATCGGCAAAAGGTCTTAATTTTGAATGAAAGGTGGAAACACTGGCAATATCTTGGTACATTCTGAAGTAGAGAATTACACGTTCACTGCCAAGCCCGTGGTAATCCTAACACAGTCATGCACAATCCCTTTCATTCACGTTATCAAGATCATGGTAACGTATTTCCCGAAATATGAACAGCTACTGAGCACGGATTTTTCTTAAATGAAAATGCTCGCCATACTATTAAGTTTATCAGTGTCTAAAGCACTCCAGTTTTTAGTCACCATCCAGCTCAATATGCCACGCGGAATTACTGTCTTTTTTCATATACAAAATTTCTTAAAAATCCGTACTTTCTAAAAAAAAAAAACACGCCAGAATAGGTATGCCATCACTTTAAAGCACTTTTGAGGTATGTAGCACAACTAAAACCAGCAAACTATAACTTCCTTCGGAGCTCACACTACACACGACTGTACCATTGAAAGGCTGGGCAGCGACTACTTAGACTGCTGTAAGCATTCTATATCTCCAAGAGAAAAGACGCGCGTAGAATACTCCGTCCTGATCGGTCAGTTTTCTTTAAGGTCAATAGAAGAATATTATTCTCCCGCGTTAGTCCGCGCTTTTCATGACTAACCAGTCAACAAATAACACATTTTCGAATTGTACTTTTTCGCGAAATAAATATTTAACATTATGATATTTTATTTATACTTTACATTATTGAGTATTTTCATCTGCACTCGAATTAGCTTTCCTTTTACCATAAACTTACTTAACATATTATGATACAAAATTCCATGTCATCTGCATTCACACTTAAAAATTTCTCACGCTAGTTCGTACGGCGTCTGTCAATATAACAATGATCTACATATTTACTTTAGACCACATTCACGCATCATTCACACTACTAAAACATATACAGAACAGTAGAAACAAAAATAAACAAAAAAGCCTTCAAGAAACAAACAGAACAATTCACAAAAACACTCTGTTGACCTATTTCTTGAACGTCTCTGTCCGCTACTGCACTTTGGCGGGTGAAAATTAGAACTACGTACTCGACTAAACCCGCTCCAGACCATCTGTCAATACAATAGCATCTTGCATTTGGTTCTAAACTTTAGAGAGACGACAGAAGTGCAATATAATGACAGGTAGAAGTTGCTTCATGGTATTACTTCTAGCTTTCATGCCTGAAGCGATTGAGGGAAGCGTTGCAGCCCGGAATCAACATGGGTACGACCGGACACCATTAATCCGATACATAGCACAACTAAAAGACTAATGCATGACGCTAAAGTTTCTGCAGTGTCTTACTTCTTGTAGCCGAACAAGTCCCTTCTCTGACGTCACTTGCTGTAGTTCATCACAGACAGCGCCGAACAGTATGATGTTACAGTGCAAACACCTGTTAGCTACACAACTACTCACAGGAAATTTCTGTTACTTCAGAAAATCTGAACCCCTCTGTGTGACAACGTGGACAGCTTTTCTCATTGTTAAACAGAAAACATGGGTTGAGTCCACGTAACATCTGACAACTAAGCTGCGAAGGATAAGTCTGCAACCCGTCGTTAACGGTTGGCGAACCTCCAGTATTGGCATTCAGTAATTGCTTGTTTAGAGTATTAAGTAGCTTTTAATCAGCAGACCAATGACCAACATAATGATGAGGCTGCAAGACTAAGACGAGTTTTGTTTTGTCATATATGTTCCTCTACGTAACCCGCCAAGCGGGGTAGCGCCTTGGACAAGACACTCAACTCGTGCTCGTTAGGAGTAAGTTTCAAATTTCGACCAGCGATCCAGATTTAAGGTTGCTGTGGTCTCCGTAAGTCACTTGATTCGAAAATCGGGGTAGCTTTTTAAATAGGCTACAGCCGATTCACTGTCCCATCCTTGTCCAACGTGAACTTGTGCTTCGTTGCTGATGACATCGTCGTCATATGCATTTCTGACTGGCTGTTCTAGCTGGCTGTTGGTTCTGTTTATGCTGTAAAGCAGTCGATCGGTAATGTAGGTAATCATGTTGGCTGACGCCTCAGAAGCAATACTTGGTGACTGCCTTTGCAGTTTTCGCCACAAGTATTTCATTGTGGTTTCTCCAAGCGGTATAGAAACAAAAAAAATTTACAAGCTAAGAAGGACAGGAAAAAATGGCAGTTCGTGGCAGTATTGAACTGTGATCTTAGAGAGGGTACTTCAACTGTTTAGTGTTGAAAGAACTGTTGATCAAAAAGACGAAAAACGAATATTTAGCCACATGGTGTGTTTCTGAAGTGCACTGCACTAAGAAGTACAGGGTTATTACAAATGATTGAAGCGATTTCACAGCTCTAAAATAACTTTATTATTTGAGATATTTTCACAATGCTTTGCACACACATACAAAAACTCAAAAAGTTTTTTTAGGCATTCACAAATGTTCGATATGTGCCCCTTTAGTGATTAGGTAGACATCAAGCCGATAATCAAGTTCCTCCCACACTCGGCGCAGCATGTCCCCATCAATGAGTTCGAAAGCATCGTTGATGCGAGCTCGCAGTTCTGGCACGTTTCTTGGTAGAGGAGGTTTAAACACTGAATCTTTCACATAACCCCACAGAAAGACATCGCATGGGGTTAAGTCGGGAGAGCGTGAGGCCATGACATGAAATGCTGATCATGATCTCCACCACGACCGATCCATCGGTTTTCCAATCTCCTGTTTAAGAAATGCGGAACATCATGATGGAAGTGCGGTGGAGCACCATCCTGTTGAAAGATGAAGTCGGCGCTGTCGGTCTCCAGTTGTGGCATGAGCCAATTTTCCAGCATGTCCAGATACACGTGTTCAACCGTTTCTTCGCTCACTGCAGGCCGACCCGTTGATTTCCCCTTACAGAGGCATCCAGAAGCTTTAAACTGCGCATACAATCGCCGAATAGAGTTAGCAGTTGGTGGATCTTTGTTGAACTTCGTCCTGAAGTGTCGTTGCACTGTTATGACTGACTGATGTGAGTGCATTTCAAGCACGACATACGCTTTCTCGGCTCCTGTCGCCATTTTGTCTCACTGCGATCTCGAGCGCTCTGGCGGCAGAAACCTGAAGTGCGGCTTCAGCCGAACAAAACTTTATGAGTTTTTCTACGTATCTGTAGTGTGTCGTGACCATACGTCAATGAATGGAGCTACAGTGAATTTATGAAATCGCTTCAATCATTTGTAATAGCCCTGTATGTACGTTTGTTACAGCAGCTACGGTTTGCTGTGAAAATGATGTAGGGCTACAAAGCCACATGGGAAATGCTTCAAATGATCACCAAATTCTCGCTGAAAGATATTCCGGATATTTAACCGGTATTTCTTTCCTTGCAAGAACTAGCAAACGCAAGACATAAAAACCATCGTGTAATGCATTTACAAAAATCCAGAAATTCGCAGCCATTTTGCATTCTTAATAACCATCTCTGCTGTATTGTAGCCAACGACAGAAACTCGCAATAAAAAAAAAGAGAAACACGAAAATAAATCTTGCTTAATAAGTGTCACCATATTGCCCCTAAAACGTTGCGGTGAGATATCGTCGAACGACCTGTAGAAAATCCGGTGGTGACCCGTCGTACATAAACCAAACTCGTTGTCTACAAGGTAAAGTTCTCCCGTAGCGCAGGTAATTCATAGCGCAGAAATCGGTGACACATAGTACCTGCTAATCTATTTGGTGAATTGTATGGCCCTATGAGTCTGCCACCGACAATTCCTGCCAATACGTTAGCATAGACGAGGTCCTGATACCTCACCTCCATGATTGCTCGAGCATTTGCATCTGCCCACGGTTGTATATAGTGGTAATTTACTATACTACCTCTTGTGAATCCTGTCCCGTCTGTAATCAAAATGGAGGCTGTGAACTCCGAATCTTCCACTGCCCATATCTCAACAGGTATTGGTTTCTGGACAATTCATTACAGGAACTTGTCTTCTAGTTTTTACTGATAATGCGTCCTGTAGGAATACGTGACACATTTTTAAAACACTCATTGCAGGCTTGTAATGTACTCATTGTACTGGCTTGATAAACACAGCTTTGTGAGAGGTTGCAACGCTTTGTTGTTCCCCTATGTTTTATAAAAAAAAAAAAAATGGCTCTGAGCACTATGGGACTTAACTCCTGAGATCATCAGTCCCCTAGAACTTAGAACTGCTTAAACCTAACTAACCTAAGGACATCACACACGTCCATGCCCGAGGCAGGATTCGAACCTGCGACAGCAGCGGTCACGCGATTCCAGACTGAAGCGCCTAGAACCGCAAGGCCACACCGGTCGGCTATGTTTTGTAATCTCACCTACATACCTTTTATTAGACCGTCTTTTTGGTTTTTTCTGAGCTCTCTTGGAACCCAGCAAAGAACTTCCTTGGTCCAGATACCACCCATCTGCCTAGTCACATGTCCCTCTTACCTCCAGTTCTTTCTCATCACTGTCAAAAATACGTCTCCCAAGACAGTCTTTTCCCAGACTCATTTGTTTGTTTTCATATCTCTCCCATTAATGATTCTCTGTTTTAAATGTCTCACTACCATAAGTCAAAACTGATAATACACAGTGGCTGTAAACCTTTCCTTTCACACACATCTGAAACATTGTTCTGAAAACTGTATTTGCATATCAATTGTGTTCCATGCTAATCTTATGTTGATTTCTGTCCCTCTCCATCCACACACTGTCATCAATCACTCTAAATATATACCCTCATCCATTGATTCTATGACTTCACACTGTTAATTTGCATTTTGTTTCCTTTTCAGTACGATGGTTGTACCTTACCTTAGTGTTTTTGCAATTCACTTTTAATCTTTGCTGTAAACTTGCTCTAGTAAGTTCTTCCATTTCTTGTTGCAGTTCGACTGGACTAGAGGTAAATAGCACTGTATCATGCGCAAAACAAATCTGGTTCGCATATATTCCATTAATGTATAACCCTTCTTCGTTTTCCTAGTTGAAACTTTCTCCAAGTTTGCCAAGAATAGTTTTCATTGGAATCTCCGTGTTTGATTCGCCTTTCAGTTCCGAATTTCTCTGTCCTGGTGGAAAACTAATGGGTGCTGTAGCACTGATGTATGCATTCTTTCTCAAGAGTTGCCACTACAAGTATTTCTGAAACTTAACTAAAAAAATTAAAACTTTCGAATCCCAGACGAAGTGGTAACTCTTACACCATTCTATAGTTTTGTTCAGATCTTGTAAATGGTCGCCCGTGGTGTATCCACATCTAAAGCTTGCTTGCTACTTTGCCCGATCAGAAACATAAGTTTATGTCTGTGTAATTGGTGATACAGACATGAAGCTTGTAGAGCTATAGTTCTGTATCTCGTCTGTCTCCTTTCTTACGAAGCGTAATAATAACAAACTTCCAGTTTCGGAGAGTTGCCACCTTTCACAAACATACTGCAAATACTTTATCATGTTCCTTTCGTGTAAATTTTCCTCCAGCTTTATTCGTGTCTATTGAAACTTCGTAATATCCTGATATTTCTCTTTTATTCATCTAGTGTTTCATAATCAGAGCACTTAGCGACTTCCAACAAATTTTAAACATTATTTCTCAACTTTTTTCTCGCTTACATGCTTAAAGTGAAATATTTAAAACATGAACTCATTTGTAAAGTAACCAGACATTTGAAGCAGTTTCATACATGGCACTTTGAATCTTTAAAGAATCAGGGGCTTACTAGTCATCTCCAAGACATCTGCGAGTAGTCTTGTTTCACTCAGTTTATTCTGTGTTGTTCCTGTTATTGTTCGCTTGAAACTCTTGTCTTCTCTCAAACAGCTGTCACGTTCCATTTTAGTTTCCTATGTGAAAGATCTTTTGCCTTTGTAAAAGCACTTCTGTTAAATAATTGCCCCTTTTGTCTTATCTGTATAATCTATATTTTCTAAGACGCTGAACTTGTTTCTTCATTTTATGTAGTATATCTACCTTACTATTCACAGCTAAATTCTCATAATCTGACTTTTGCTTGATGAACCTCCTTTATTGCCTCTTTATCTGTTTATACACTGTAATTAAACTACTTTCAAATTTCAAGTGAATGCAGATACTAGCAATTTGAAAGTAGTTTAACATCGTCACATCATGCAGAAGTAACATTGTGAGGAACTTAAACTAGGAAATTTACTGTGTTTTTCCTTTGTACTAAAAACAAATACAAAGCTTGTGCTTATTCGCGACATTCTCGCCTGATGGAAACACGTAATGAATTTATCATCTTCGCCACGTGCCCAGTTGGTTTTTTTGAGTGCTTCGGCAATTTTCCACCAAACAAATTTCTTCTCTCTCGGCATTTTTACTGTGGAAGTCTTGGATCGCAAGAGCACCTGTCATATCAATACAGAGTAAAAACTATGTATATAGCATTTCAGAGCGTTTAGAGGAGATCAAAAGATATGCTTTTTGTATGCGACAAAAATGTCACAAGTTCACCGTTTCCCTGCTACGGATCTGTGAAGATTTTGATGCTAGTGATGTTCAGAAGCGATATTCAAACTGCCATGTATCTGATGATATTTTACAAAATAAATGAAGGAATCATGATGTGGCGGTCCTAAACTACTTTCAAATTTCAAGTGAATGCAGATACGTAAATTACAGAAGTAACAACAGATACAAAGGAAGAAAAAGCAGGTTCATCAAGTAGAAGTAAACACATCTGTTATGCTGATATAATGTATGAAGAACCTCATCATTTTCGTTATTTACGTTCACGACAGCTGCAATTACTTGACTGACGTAGCACTGTAAAATTAGAGATGTTCGATGATTAAAGAAAACTTTCATCCGGGATCACACAGACTACCCTCCAGCAAACTATACAGCAGACTTTATCAACTAGACTATTTGATAGGTCGTACATATGTTTTTCATTTCATTAATCATATTTTTATTGACATCATCTTCCTGGCGCGTACTTTAATAAAATACTTGAAGTGCTTCCATGTGTCACTGAAGAAATCAGAAACTGAGATATAGCAGCTACTGACTTGCGAAATAATCGCTAACGTAAATGTCTTCAGTTGCTACTAAATAGAGTGTAAGCTTTCCTCGCATTTGCTGGACGTCGGTAATTAGTGCTCTGTTTTTAAACTGCCTCCTCAGCTGCTATGGGAAGTCAGCGAAAAGCGTCAACCGACATACGTACAAAGTTTTGGAATAATTTTAATGAAAGCTGGAGCTGCAATTCAATGTCTAGTGCACTACTTACACGCGTTTCTCGCTTACCTACAAATTCGGACACCCAAATTCTTCTTTTCCTACACCATTCTGCTTACTTCATCTAATACATGGCACTCGCCGAGCAAAATAATCCTTTCTAAATATCGAAGATCTCCTTCCTGGCTCTAACTATACAGGATATCCCAGGAGGAATGATCAGTATTCAGAGATATGACAGCAACGCTAATTTCAAGCAAAATACTTATTACGGACATAGTCTCTATTCGGAACGTAAGATACAATACATTTAATGCACATTTCCAGAGGTTGAAAATACAGCTGCAGTTGTAAGGTTCCTTTATTTGGGCGTATAAGAGCCCGAAACCTGTAGTGTGTTAAATAAAAGAACCTCACAACTGTACCGGTATTTCTAATCTCTGGTATACTGCTCAGTTGCGGATGTTCCACCGACAGGATTGTTTGTAATGCACATTTGTTTCTGGGCAAGTGGCGTGCACACATGTGTCTTACATACCGAACCTCTTTGACGTTCTATTCTAGCCCAACTTACCTTGTTGCTTTCAACCTCACTGCTCGGGATACCTTTCTGCCATTATACTAGCCCGTTGAACACCCAGTTTTCCATGGTGCATTGTGAGTGACGTATTGCGTGGGACTGAGAATGTATCAGACAAAAGCATCGGTTAACTGTGTTTTTATACACACTGGCTAAAATGCCACACACCTACACTGACGAAGAATATACAGATACGGCGTACCTTTACTGCTTCTGCGATGGTAGTGCTCCTGCTGCTGCAGCGCTTTCCGACAAGTCGAATTCTCGATCATGTAGTGTTTACGAGAGTTTTCAGCACACTGCGTGGAACAGGTATTCTTCCGAGTTCCCACTTTCTTCCAACCGTGTAGTTCAACAACCAGTGCAGGAACAGCAACACATTGTTGAAGTGGCCAGCACAGTGCTACTACCACCACACGGCGGCGTTCTGCACGTGTCAGTGTTCCACCAACAAGTGTATGGCGAACATTACATGGGGAAAAGGTTCTTTTATTCGGGCATATAACAGCCCAAAACCGGTCGTGTGTTAAATAAAAGAACCTTGCAACTGTAGCGGTATTTTCAACCTGTGGTATAATGCTCAGATGTCGTTGTGCGAAGCCCTGTATCTACTCGTAGCCTCCTCTACTGCTACTGCGGTTCACTGTGCAGAGGCAGGACGGCAGCAGGTTCAGTGAATGTTCGAACTTACAAGCTTCACGATGTAATGCACGCTGCTGGGGTGGATGGCCGTTGAGGCTAAGCACTCGTTACCTAGCTACTTGTGGGACGATGGTTCAAAAATGGTTCAAATGGGTCTGAGAACTATGGGACTTAACATCTGAGGTCATCAGTCCCCTAGAACTTAGAACTACTTAAGCCTAACTAACCTAAGGACGTTACACACATCCATTCCCGAGGCAGGATTCGAACCTGTGACCGTAGCGGTCGCTCAGCTCCAGACTGTAGCGCCTAGAACCGCACGGCCACTACGGCCGGCAATCTCAAAATAGATCGAGGCACAGGCATATCTGTGAAGATTCTTCATAAGTTTCTGACAGCATCTGAAAAGTCTCAGTTGATGTTTTATTTATTATTGTTATTGCCATTACTTGCTTCTGCAGTGAAGAAAAAGTTGTGAGGATGAATATAGCAACTCAGACTCAGGCAGTACAGTACTTTATCACTGCACAGATACAGATCTAGTACGGGACCCTTCACAAAATCAACGTCATTCTCCAGGAAATAAGCATCAAGTGATCAAGCCATGTGGCATTTAGTTTTTTTTTTTTTTTTTTTTTTGTGGTTCTCTTGACAATACTGCAGCAGAAAACACAGAATCCGAAATCTGTTGAAGGAATGTTTCAGTCTCAAAACAAAACCTCCATCTTCATTTCAGTGTAGGAACAAGCAGACGGACAAAGAGAAACCTCACCAGTGATCTATATACTGGAGCAACACGAATCCCATGTAGAAACTGAGATTCTTGCCTCAGTGAATACCCTTGTTCCATGTCTCTAAGAGACTCGTTTTAAGGCCCCTGTGTTAACGAGTATTAGACTACACAGAAAGGCCGATCTTGATGAGGTGAAAGTTAAGGGGGAGTGGGCCAATTTGTCAACGATGAATTGCACTAACACTATCTAGCAAGCAGTGGCTATTACAGTTGTAATATATCCCACCATAAAACGACTAACATTCTACCAGAACTTTGGTAAGATTAACACAGGCTATGGTTCTCCGGATGATTTCTTACGGGGATGGTAATCTTGTTAGCTGCTCTCTCATCCAAAATGAAACGAACATTGCCTCCAGGGTTTGAAAGTGTTAGCAGCGGACTGAAAAAGCGTGACATTGATGGTTCAATTATATGCCACTCAAGTATCTGTTTTATTTCACTGCAAACTGCCACTTTCTTAGACCATGGGATGGAATCGCTACTGCAGCAGTATATCTCATGGGGGCAGATATTGGTATGATGATCCTAAGAACTACAGTGGGAGTGGAAATGACTCTGATTAATTTTAAACCGAAATATGTTTTTAATAGAATTCACGCAGTAGCTGACTACGCATGGTTTACCGTTCTGGTTTTACTCTGGATAAGTAAGGTGCACTGTTCGATAGCGATAGGTTGGGTGGTGTGTGACCACGTAAAAATGCAGTACAGTGCAACAAAAAAGGTCGCAGTGCATAGCAAGAAAAATCGGTCTTCATATTTAAAACAAATCAGATCGTAGACTCTAAAATAAATTATGTAATTAAGAATATAGCAGTGCACGGATGGCGTGGAATGATCAAATCACCAAATTCATGCTTCACTGTGGAAAGAAATAGCTAAAACGTAGAATGCATGTATATAGATAATTAGTGATACATAAAGGGAATAGCCAATGAACTTTTACTCATTGTATCTCCCCCCCCATGAACCATGGACCTTGCCGTTGGTGGGGAGGCTTGCGTGCCTCAGCGATACAGATAGCCGTACCGTAGGTACAACCACAACGGAGGGGTATCTGTTGAGAGGCCAGACAAACGTGTGGTTCCTGAAGAGGGGCAGCAGCCTTTTCAGTAGTTGCAAGGGCAACAGTCTGGATGATTGACTGATCTGGCCTTATAACAATAACCAAAACGGCCTTGCTGTGCTGGTACTGCGAACGGCTGAAAGCAAGGGGAAACTACGGTCGTAATTTTTCCCGAGGGCATGCAGCTTTACTGTATGATTAAATGATGATGGCGTCCTCTTGGGTAAAATATTCCGGAGGTAAAATAGTCCCCATTCGGATCTCCGGGCGGGGACTACTCAAAAGGTTGTCGTTATCAGGAGAAAGAAAACTGGCGTTCTACGGATCGGAGCGTGGAATGTCAGATCCCTTAATCGGGCAGGTAGGTTAGAAAATTTAAAAAGGGAAATGGATAGGTTAAAGTTAGATATAGTGGGAATTAGTGAAGTTCGGTGGCAGGAGGAACAAGACTTCTGGTCAGGTGACTACAGGGTTATAAACACAAAGTCAAACAGGGGTAATGCAGGAGTAGGTTTAATAATGAATAGGAAAATAGGAATGCGGGTAAGCTACTACAAACAGCATAGTGAACGCATTATTGTGGCCAATTAGATACGAAGCCCACACCTACTACAGTAGTACAAGTTTATATGCCAACTAGCTCTGCAGATGAAGAAGAAATTGAAGAAATGTATGATGAAATAAAAGAAATTATTCAGATAGTGAAGGGAGACGAAAATTTAATAGTCATGGGTGACTGGAATTCGAGTGTAGGAAAAGGGAGAGAAGGAAACGTAGTAGGTGAATATGGATTGGGGCTAAGAAATGAAAGAGGAAGCCGCCTGGTAGAATTTTGCACAGAGCACAACTTAATCATAGCTAACACTTGGTTTAAGAATCATGATAGAAGGTTGTATACATGGAAGAACCCTGGAGATACTAAAAGGTATCAAATAGATTATATAATGGTAAGACAGAGATTTAGGAACCAGGTTTTAAATTGTAAGACATTTCCAGGGGCAGATGTGGACTCTGACCACAATCTATTGGTTATGACCTGTAGATTAAGACTGAAGAAACTGCAAAAATGTGGGAATTTAAGGAGATGGGACCTGGATAAACTGAAAGAACCATAGGTTGTACAGAGTTTCAGGGAGAGCATAAGGGAACAACTGACAGGAATGGGGGAAAGAAATACAGTAGAAGAAGAATGGGTAGCTTTGAGGGATGAAGTAGTGAAGGCAGCAGAGGATCAAGTAGGTAAAAAGACGAGGGCTAGTAGAAATCCTGGGGTAACAGAAGAAATATTGAATTTAATTGATGAAAGGAGAGAATATAAAAATGCAGTAAATGAAGCAGGCAAAAAAGAATACAAACGTCTCAAAAATGAGATCGACAGGAAGTGCAAAATGGTTAAGCAGGGATGGCTAGAGGACAAATGTAAGGATGTAGAGGCTTATCTCACTAGGGGTAAGATAGATACTGCCTACAGGACAATTAAAGAAACCTTTGGAGATAAGAGAACCACTTGTATGAACATCAAGAGCTCAGATGGAAACCCAGTTCTAAGCAAAGAAGGGAAAGCAGAAAGGTGGAAGGAGTATATAGAGGGTCTATACAAGGGCGATGTACTTGAGGACAATATTATGGAAATGGAAGAGGATGTAGAAGAAGATGAAATGGGAGACACGATACTGCGTGAAGAGTTTGACAGAGCAGTGAAAGACCTGAGTCGAAACAAGGCCCCCGGAGTAGACAACATTCCATTAGAACTACTGACGGCCTTGGGAGAGCCAGTCCTGACAAAACTCTACCACCTAGTGAGCAAGATGTATGAAACAGGCGAAATACCCTCAGACTTCAAGAAGAATATAATAATTCCAATCCCAAAGAAAGCAGGTGTTGACAGATGTGAAAATTACCGAACAATCAGTTTAATAAGCCACAGCTGCAAAATACTAGCACGAATTCTTTACAGACGAATGGAAAAACTAGTAGAAGCCGACCTCGGTGAAGATCAGTCGATTCGGTAGAAATACTGGAACACGTGAGGCAATACTGACCTTACGACTTATCTTAGAAGAAAGATTAAGGAAAGGCAAACCTACGTTTCTAGCATTTGTAGACTTAGAGAAAGCTTTTGACAATGTTGACTGGAATACTCTCTTTCAAATTCTAAAGGTGGCAGGGGTTAAATACAGGGAGCGAAAGGCTATTTACAATTTGTACAGAAACCAGATGGCAGTTATAAGAGTCGAGGGACATGAAAGGGAAGCAGTGGTTGGGAAGGGAGTAAGACAGGGTTGTAGCCTCTCCCCGATGTTATTCAATCTGTGTATTGAGCAAGCAGTAAAGGAAACAAAAGAAAAATTCGGAGTAGGTATTAAAATCCATGGAGAAGAAATAAAAACTTTGAGGTTCGCCGATGACATTGTAATTCTTGTCAGAGACAGCAAAGGACTTGGAAGAGCAGTTGAACGGAATGGATGGTGTCTTGAAGGGAGGATATAAGATGAACATCAACAAAAGCAAAACGAGGATAATGGAATGTAGTCGAATTAAGTCGGGTGATGTTGAGGGTATTAGATTAGGAAATGAGACACTTAAAGTAGTAAAGGAATTTTGCTATTTGGGGAGCAAAATAACTGATGATGGTCGAAGTAGAGAGGATATAAAATGTAGACTGGCAATGGCAAGGAAAGAGTTTCTGAAGAAGAGAAATTTGTTAACATCGAGTATAGATTTAAGTGTCAGGAAGTCATTTCTGAAAGTATTTGTATGGAGTGTAGCCATGTATGGAAGCGAAACATGGACGGTAAATAGTTTGGACAAGAAGAGAATACAAGCTTTCGAAATGTGGTGCTACAGAAGAATGCTGAAGATTAGATGGGTAGATCACATAACTAATGAGGAAGTATTGAACAGGATTGGGAAGAAGAGAAGTTTGTGGCACAACTTGACCAGAAGAAGGGATCGGTTGGTAGGACATGTTCTGAGGCATCAAGGTATCACCAATTTACTATTGGAGGGCAGCGTGGAGGGTAAAAATCGTAGGGGGAGATCAAGAGATGAATACACTAATCAGATTCAGAAGGATGTAGGTTGCAGTAGGTACTGGGAGATGAAGAAGCTTGCACAGGATAGAGTAGCATGGAGAGCTGCATCAAACCAGTCTCAGGACTGAAGACCACAACAACAACATCTCACAAGTAATTGCTATTATCAGCAATTAGCTTAAAAGTGCAAGGATGAACGTCTTGCTTTTAAGAAGACAGACGAAAGAAAGACGAGTCTGAAGGACTCGAAACTACCTCTATTTTGTTTCGTAAAAAGGACGAACGAAAATATGTCACTGATATTACTACATCGAGATCAGAGAAGCTCTTCCTAATACTCAGTTTAATCACCAAAAAATAATACGTCACGTAGGGTAACATTTTCTCTTTACATTTATGTGTATGCTCTTCAAGCCACCTCTCAATGTATGGGGGAAGCTACTTTCTGTACCACTGTCACTTTCCCCCATTTCCTGTTCCAGCAGAGAACGGTCTGCTGGAAGGACGATTGTTGGTAAGCCTCCATGTTAGCTCGAATATCTCTGGTTTTACCTTCATCGTCTTTTCGCGAGATATATGTAGGTGGAAGCAACATATTGGTTGACTTTGCCAGGTGGGTGTGCTCTCGGAACTGTAACAACAAGTCACACCGAGATTCACAGTTCCTGTCTTGCAGCGTCTGCCACTGTCCCTGTGACGATTTCGCGCTTATTAAATGAGCCCGTGACGAAACGCGCTGTCCCCATCGTTACTTCACGTCCTGAGGACTCTTCCAGACAATCTCAGTTTGGCGCCTGCCTTAACTGCGATTAGTTTCATGTAGTCTGTCTACTTTACTCTAAATGACTCCGTATGTATACTCCCAGATATTTAATGGAAGTTGCCTCTGTTTCAGTGATTGCGCTGCAACTGTGCAATCACTATTGCCTATTTATGTGCCACACGCTGTATTTTTTTTTTTTCAAGGGTCAGCTGCCAATCCCTGCACTAAGCTTCTACCTTCTGCAGGTCTTCCTGCATTTTGCTACAGTTTTCTACTATTGCGACCTCTTTGTAAACATATAACAGTGTCGTCCGCTCTTGACGCTTCCGACGTTATCAACGATGTCATTTATGCAAAAAGGTGTGACAGCAGTGGATGGTCTCCCCGACCGCTGCAAATCGAGCAGCTCCGCCGAACCGCCTTCTAATGACCTCACCCTCTATGCCTAGCGACTAAGTGTAATTCTGTCGCTAGCAGATGATCCATAGACTTTGCACAAGCGTTTGTGAATATTCCTCACATTTCTTTTTCTGCAGTAACAAATTCAATGACGGCACGTTGGTTGTAACGTACATCACCTACAGACGCCATTTTGAAACTGTCCTACATCTACGCTATCTGTCGAACGTGACGGAAACTTGGCGCGCTCACTCAGGAGACTTCTAATAATACATACGTAACGTTTCGCATTCGTAGCATTGTTTTCGGCTGAAAAAAAAAAAGCTGTGCATTACTTTCTGCGCAACCCTCGTACGTGTGTGTGCGTGTGTGTGTGTGTGAATTCCTGAGGGACAAAACTGCTGAGTCATCGGTCCCTAGACTTAGAAACTACTTAAACTAACTTATGCTAAAAACAGCACACACACCCATTCTCTGGCGGAAGTGGCCGCGCAAACCGTGACATGGCGCCTCTAACCGCGCGGCCACTTCGCGCGGCCCTCGTACATGTGCTGACAAATAAAGTTCTGATCATGAGCCTACTGCGCATGCCGTGTCTATTCTCCCATTCTGTCCTATAATTCATTCCCTTTCAAAACATTCTAATAACAATGAAGAGGCTGTAATATGTGAACACTTGTAATATGTGAACACTTTTGCACGACATGATTTATTACACTTTAAATTCAAGTATCACGTCCCTACTTGTCTGACAGCACTAACTCTACAACTGCAGTTAACCGAGTCACGAGCTTATATGAGTTTACCATTGCCGATTCATTACTGTATGATCGCATTTTCATTACACAACAAATCCTCCGATACAGAATTTATCCTGAGCTTCAAAATTATTGTTTTTAACAACGATCACTTTGCTTACACTCATGTTATGGCACTAGCCGACTTCATGTAATATTTTCACAAAATATTCCACTTTTTGGCGGGAAGCGCAGACACTTAGCCTCTGTCTTGCAAGCGCGCTACAGCTCGACTGACTCACTCCTTTGCGCCATAAGATCTCCAGGCCCCATACTCTGCCTTCTAAAACTATGGGGCGCCCCCATCAGTGACGCTGCTGCGCTGGATCGAGGAAACGTAAAGATCGATTCGATACTTTAAGTATAGCGTCGATATCGGTACCCTTACAATGTCATTAAACGCTTCCAAAATAAACAAATGTAATTTAGAACGAGAAAATAGACAAAATTACACGATATTAGGCCGTTGGTGCACTCGGTGCTATGCATCATTTGAAAAGAGGCGAAACTACGACACGTCGGACTGCACTACACACTTTCCGCTAGCAACTGTCCTGTTTCTGCGTTGCTTGGAGCGCAAAAGACGAGCGCCTGTGTGTGCTGCTACGAGCAGTGCACTTTTGCGCGGTACCCGCAGTAGTTCAATGCGTGCAATTTCTTTCGCTGTTCACTAGAAAACTGGTTGAGATGTACTTGCATTCACTCACACCAGCAATTCCCGTCGGTTTCGAAATCGACTGTCGTTAACAAGGCATGAAACTCGCCTGCAGTCCTTGTTGGTTAGGATTGTTTTACGGCATCTGTTCCTTATCGTGTTACGTGGCTCAGAATGGTACAGCACTGCTTGTAGACACGTTGCACGGTCCTCGTTGACACACCAACAAATCGGGCACCTTGATGGTGTGGCCAGGGGCATATTCAAACAGGACTGCTCCTTTCTGTCACGTCTATCCATCTTAATGCTCTGATTCCATATAACCGCCTGGCGCACACACACACACACACACACACACACACACACACACACACGCACGCACACCCACACACGCTTCACTGCCATGACATATGTCAATGGTGTAGCGTCACATGACCACCTGATACAGGTTCTCCACCATATACAGCGCTCCCGAGCGATAAGTATGCTTTTTTAAAGGGTGACTAATACGAGAGGCGTTCAATAAGCAATGCAACACATTTTTTCTAGGCCAATTTCTGTTGAAAAAAAAGCGGAATTCGTTGTGGGACACCGTGGAGTATTTCCGCTCCAACCCCTATATCTCCATGAAGTTCCGATAGTTGGCGGTGTTATAGGTAACCTTCAAAATGGCGTCTGTAATTGATGCGCATACCAAGCGGAGAGCTGTCATTGAGTTTCTTTTGGCGGAAAACCAGTACATCGCAGATATTCAGAGGCGCTTGCAGCATATCTACAGAGACCTGGCATTGAACAAAAGCATGATGAGTCGTTGGGCGAGCCGGCCTGTGTGACCGAGCGGTTCTAGACGCTTCAGTCTGGAACCGCGCGACCGTTACGGTCACAGGTTCGAATCCTGCTTCGGACATGGATGTGTGTGATGTCCTTAGCTTAGTTAGGTTTAAGTAGTTCTAAGTTCTAGGGGACTGATGACCTCAGATGTTAAGTCCCATAGTGCTCAGAGCCATTTGAACCATTTCGTTGGGCGAGGAGTCTGTCATCATCGCAATAAGGTCGCACAAACCAACTCTCTCATTCGAGCTGATATACGGATCACAATCAAACACCTCGCTGCTCAGCTGGACGTCTCTGCCAAGTGCTGACACACTTGCCCACCAGTTGCGGTACTCGAAGTTTTGTGCCCACTGGGTTCCTTGTCGCTTAACGGAAGACCATAAAGAGCAATGAACGACCACCTGTGCGGAATTGCTTGTGCGTTACAATGCTGATCGTGACAATTTTCTGTCGAACATCGCCACAGGCAGTGAAACATGGTTTCATCACTTCGAACCGGAAACAAAAAATGGCAATCCACAGAGTGGCGCCACATCATCTCGCCTCTGAAGAAAAATTTCAACGCCGCATCCTCAGTCGGTAAAGTTATGGTGACGGTCTTCTGGGATTCTGAAGGGGTTTAATGTCCTCGTGGTGCAATGATCAACCCTGAAGTACGAGGGTCACTCCAAAAGAATGCACACTATTTTTGTAAAAATACAGCTTTCATTCTGCGGGTGTGAAAGTCTTACAGTGTATAGATACATCCTTCCCGCTTGTTTTCAAACTTAGTTCAACCTGTACCCGTGAATGGCGCTGTCTCAGCATGTCTTCAAGATGGCTGCTACACTTGACGTTCGTCAGAAGCAACGTGCTGTCATAGGATTCCTGTGCTGTGAAAACGAGACAGTGGGAAACATCCAAAAGAGGTTGAAAAAGGTGTATGGAGATGCTGCTGTCGATCGCAGTACAGTTAGTCGGTGCGCAAGCAGGTTACGTGATGAAAGCGGGCACGGTAATATTGAGGATTGTCCTCGCAGCGGCAGGCCTCGTATTGCACACACTCCAGACAATGTGCAGAGAGTTAACGAATTGGTGACTGCTGACAGACACATGACAGTGAACGAATTGTCACGCTACGTTGGGATAGGGGAAGGAAGTGTTTGCAGAATACTGAAAGTGTTGGCGTTAAAAAAGGTTTGTGCCAGGTGGGTTCCCAGGATGTTGACAGTGGCTCACAAAGAAACAAGAAAACGATATGCAGCGAACTTTTGGAACAGTACGAGAATGGTGGAGATGAATTTCTTGGAAGAATTGTGACAGGTGATGAAACATGGCTCCATCATTTTTCACCAGAGACGAAGAGGCAATCAACGGAGTGGCATCATGCAAATTCACCCAAGAAAAAAAAAATTCAAAACCACACCTTCTGCTGGAAAAGTTATGGCTACGGTATTTTTCGATTCCGAAGGACTCTTGCTTGTGAACATCATGTCAAGTGGAACCACCATAAATTCTGATGCATACGTGACGACACTGAAGAAACTTCAAGCTCGACTGAGTCGTGTTCGACCACATCGGCAGAAGCAGGATGTTTTTCTGTTGCACGACAATGCACAGCCACATGTCAGTCAAGAAACCATGGAAGCTATCACAAAACTCGGATGGACAACACTGAAACACCCGCCTTACAGTCCTGACCTCGCTCCATGTGACTATCATCTCTTTGGGAAACTGAAAGACTCTCTTCGTGGAACAAGGTTTGAAGATGGCTCCAACTGTTTGGTCCAGAAGTTTACCGTGCTGGTATACAGGCGCTGGTTCCAAGATGGCGTAAGGCAGTTAAGAGGGATGGAAATTATGTGGAGAAATGAAAATATTGTTCCTAAAGGATGTATCTACATACTGTAAAACTTTCAAACATGTAGAATAAAAGATGAATTTAAAAAAAATAGTGTGCATTTCTTTTGGAGTGACCCTCGTATATGGTGCTACCGTCAGCACATCGAAGAAGGACTTCAGCGTTTTCGTCATCACAAAAATAGAATTGAACGTCTCGGCGTTCATAAAAACATGAGGCCTCAAACAAGTCTGCACCCCCGAGAGGAGCTCACACAACTTCGTTGGCTGTTCTTATTCATCCGCCCTACAGCGTGGATCTCACACCTTCTGACTTCCATCTGTTTGGCCCAATGGAGGATGCGGGGAAGCAGTATGTGGATAATGGGGACGTTGTTGATGCAGCAAGACGTTGGCTCCGACGTCGACCAGTAGAGTGGTACCATGCGGACATCAGGCCCTCCCAGTGTAGTCGCAGTGAACGGAGATCCTCTTGAAAAATAGGGTTTTTTAGCCGAAAGAGTGGGAATAATATGACGTAGTGGAATCCTAAACAAACCAACCTGCTTTCAGAAGAAAATGTGTTGCATCATTCATTGAACGCCCCTCGCATGTTACCCGGCGAGCTGGGGTTGTCAGAATGCTAGAAGGTCTTTGGAGAATAGTTGCTTATTTAACAAATTCTACACTGCTGTCTCTAATCGTTGACTGTGTAGGTGAACTGGCGATTTTCTAGAAATTTAAAGAGTAATTAGGCAATAGTAAACATCTGAGAGGCATACTGTCGCCTCTGTAGTTTCCTGTGAGCGGATCAGGATGGGAGTTAGACGCTAAATCCAGTAATGAGGTGGCTCGTCCAACTCGAAGCTGGAAATTCTTTGCAGATAAGGGAACTCGGTGGGACAAAGGACGTATACTTCTGATGAAATAACTGACACGAAACACGAGGTAGGATAAGACCACTGTCGAACCCTAAGAGGCACAAACACATTGAATGTAAGTTGTGCAATCCTGCTTGTACCCTGTGCAGCTAAGTGCCACGAGAAACTAAGTCCCATCCCGAGGGCAGAGTAACAAGGTCCAGCGTCTGAGGCTGGAATCCCCCAGTAACACCAGCGGCCCTGCTTATATAGGCTCGTCTGATGCAACCCCCGCGATCACGCGCTTCTCCCGTGTCCTGTCGTCCTTCTAGAACATTCTGTCGTAGCTGGTCACGTAGCTCCACCGTCCCTTCCACAAAAACGCAACCTCTCGTGCTTCGCAGCGTCCTGGCTGACGTTAGGTTTCTTCCCTACAGGTTCATCTTATGCAATGTTATGCATTTCTACTCACATCCGCGATCCATTCACGACAATACATCTAGCATCATTTTAACACCATATCTTATAGATTAGGTTATACTTGCTTATAGTACTGGTGTATTAACGTTGCCAAATATATAAAAAAACTGCCTCCCCCCTCCCTGGAGATAAGTTTTACATCTGCTAACATATATTTCAAGTAGAAATTGAAACTAAAAAATAACTTCATTGAGTCATTGAGTGCACCAACGCAGGCGCTCCTGTCTGTGGCTCTGAGCACTATGGGACTTAACAGCTGTGGTCATCAGTCCCCTAGAACTTAGAACTACTTAAACCTAACTAACATAAGGACATCACACACATCCATGCCCGAGGCAGGATTCGAACCTGCGACCGTAGCGGTTACGCGGTTCCAGACAGAGCTCCTGTCTGTGATGCAGCGTCAAGGATAACCACAGCCATGGTCTCCGAGCTGATAGTTCATGCTGCTGCAAACGTCGTCGAACTGTTCGTGCAGATGGTTGTTGTTTTGCAAACGTCCCCATCTGTTGACTCAGGGATCGACACGTGGCTGCAGGATCCGTTACAGCCATGCGGATAAGATAACTGTCATCTCGACTGCTAGTGATACGAGGTCGTTAGGATCCAGCACGGCGTCCCGTATTATCATCCTGAACCCACCGATTCCATATTCTGCTAACAGTCATTGCATCTCGACCAATGCGAGCAGGAATGTCGCGATACGATAAACCGCAATCGCGATAGGCTACAATTCGACCTTTATCAAAGTCTGAAACGTGATGGTACGCGTTTCTCCTCCTTACACGAGGCATCACAACTACTTTTCACCAGGCAACGCCGGTGAATTGCTGTTTGTGTATGAGAAATCGGTTGGAAAATTTCGCCATGTCAGCACGTTGTAGGTGTCGCCACCGGCGCCAACCTTGTATGGTTCTGAGCACTATGCGACTTAACTTCTGAGGTCATCAGTCGCCTAGAACTTAGAACTAATTAAACCTAACTAACCTAAGGACATCACACACATCCATGCCCGAGGCAGGATTCGAACCTGGGACCGTAGCGGTCGCTCGGCTCCAGACTGCAGCGCCCAGAACCTCACGGCTACTCCGGCCGGCGCCAACCTTGTATGAATGCTCTGGAAAGCTAATCATTTGCATAACACAGCATCTTCTTCCTGTCGGTTAAATTTCGCGTCTGTAGCACGTCATCTTCGTGGTGTAGCAATTTTAATGGCCAGTTGCGTATTTCATTCTCTTTCCAAGCGGCTAGCAGCGAGTTATAGCTAGACAGCAAAAATCTCGCTCCCACATGCTGCACTGTTGCCGTCCTTTGCGACAACTGAATTATTCAACTGCCAGTTTTTTTTTTCTTTTTTTTGTTGTACCAGTATAAGTGTGAATGTGTAACTGTAAGTGCTCAAGTACGATTAAAAATAAAAAAAAGATGCCAGGTGACAGCAATAAATGTGAAGCGCTTCACAAGCGGGCTAGACATTTGAAGACACAAGAACGGACTGCAGGAACATGTTGCGTCGGCAAGAGAACTGTAAAGAGAATTATAAACGAAAGTGTCAGAGCTGCAGGAACCATACAAAAAGTTGGTTTCATGTCACCTAAAAAGCATCGAAATTGCAAGGCTGGTTTTAACAACGATGTTTTTAAGTGCTCTATGTGAATGATGAATGCCCTGCATCGCAAAAACGTGTTACAATTATGTCGGAAGAGATTAGCTTCAAAGATAAGCGCTTTGTCAATGTAAAGAATTTTAAAAGACGTTGGTTGGTGATATGCGTATTAGGAAGAGAGTTTTTAGTTCAAAGAAATGACATAGGTGCAGCTCAAACTACATCACATATAAAGATTCACAAGTTCAACAGTGTATTATTTTGATGAAACATGGGACAATTAGAATCATTCCAGGAAGATCTGCTGGAAAATGACTGATGCTACTGGTGGTTTTAAAGTTTTCATGGGAATAGGTTCTCAGATAACTATTCTGCATGCTGACTCTTCTTCTGGTTTTGTTTCTGGGAGTATGAGTAAACTTGTATTTACGTGTAAGAAAAACAGCAGAAAAGGACGCTGTCAGTTTCGTGGCGTGATTCACAATTCTTGTCATACCTTGCGTCGGTCATTGCCAGTTATAATTCAACTGTCACAGAGAAAACACCAAGTATAAACACCAGAAAAGCGGCAAGTTTTCCCTGGCTTAAAAAATAAATTCATTAAGCACAGTATAAATCAGATTCCTGCTGGTCTCCTGTAGCTCGTTAACTTATACAAGTCACATGACTTACTGTCAGTGTAGCCCTATGGAATTAATTTTGGCAAAGGATAAGGCTACTTGGTACAAAAAAAGTTCAAGATAACATTCACTGAATCACTTGTGCATGAGGCAATAGACAACATCCTACCTGTAGCATAGGCGCAGTCTGTGCGGCATGCTGAAAAGAACAATTTGACTGGGAGGTGATGATGGCTAAAAGCCATTAACCTATCATCGTAAATTTATAATCAGATTGTTCGGAAACAGACTCAAGTAGAAAAGACGGTGGTATTACGAAGCAGACTTTTGAACAAAGTAATGATATTTCTTACTTTGAAAGACACGTGGTTTAAAAAATGTGTTTGTCAACATATCAGTTACATACATAATAATGAGGACATCCTAGCCTTTTTGATTATGACTTTGTATCCTTTCAATTATGCAGACTATAATGTTCAACATATTTCCCAAGGAGAAGTTAAGCTTCTCCCACCATGTTGTATGCTCTAATAACACGCGAGAATGCAGCTGGATAAATTCGTCAAAAGTCCGATATTTCCACATGTAAACCCTGTCATTTTCAAGGCACGAACTGGATAATGCCCTAAAATGACAGTAACTGTTACTGGTCGAGGTATTGGTGGTTTTCGATTTTATCGTTCATCGTTCCCTGGAGTTATTCACAGATGATAGTTAATTGCTTGCTTGTTCAATGGATTATAAATGCGCTCTGTCACTTTAATGTCGAAAGAGTTAGTTTATACTCATAATGCACGGCAACAGCGAAAAATAGTCTTTTCATTAGTCTTTCCTACCACTAATTTTTTTTACGCTCAGTGATTACACTTAACTACAGTCAAATGCATCGACACACACACCTTATACACATTTTAAAAAATTCTATTGAGTAGAAGCAGATGTCAAGCAAATATAATGATTTCGGTTTGTGCTTGAAGTTAATTTTGTTGTGTATTAAATTTTTACTTATAATACACTTCAAATCGCAATAAATGATAATTATGACAAACAGTTTCAGCGATCTTGTCGTTAGACAATTGTCATTTAAAGAAAAATTGTACTTCACATCTTCACAAAGCTGTGTCAGTTGTTCTCGCCTCCCAACGTCACGCAGAATAAATCTGTGGAGCAGTGGACACAACATCATTTCTCTCATGACGACTAATCGAAATTGGTTTTAATATTTGTTATTCCCCTCATAGATTTCAACGTATAATACGATATAACGTAGGCAGCAATGCAGTTCGGCAAGGTGGACTTCGTTTGCCCGCTCTCTGCTACCGTGCATGCGCAGTTCTTATCTCTCCACTGCTCCGCCTCTATGCACGGAATCCCCGTCTTATGCGACGTGAGCTAAAGTAACATTTCAGTGAAAGGGAAAGCCGTCCATACGGCCAACAAAAGAGCGCCTGTTTGGCATACGGGCATAGTGCTGAATGTATTTAAAAAAGTGCCTGTGATTTAAACAAATTATTCTCGCTTACGTCTCATATTTTTTATCAACCCAAGACCTTTTTGAACGTCTGTCATGGTTGTTGTTGTTGTGGTCTTCAGTCCTGAGACTGGTTTGATGCAGCTCTCCATGCTACTCTACCCTGTGCAAGGTTCTTCATTTCCCAGTACCCACTGCAACCTACATCCTTCTGAATCTATTTAGTGTATTCCTCTCTTGGTCTCCCTCTACGGTTTTTACCCTCCACGCTGCCCTCCAATACTAAATTGGTGATCCCTTGATGCCTCAGAATATGCCCTACCAACCGATCCCTTCTTCTAGTCAAGTTGTGCCACAAACTCCTCTTCTCCCCAATTCTATTCAATACCTCCTCATTAGTTGTGTGATCTACCCACCTAATCTTCAGCATTCTTCTGTAGCACCACATTTCAAAAGCTTCTATTCTCTTCCCGTCTAAACTATTTATCGTCCACGTTTCACTTCCATACAGCGCTACATTCCATACAAATACTTTCAGAAAAGACTTCCTGACACTTAAATCTATACTCGATATTAACAAATTTCTCTTCTTCAGAAACACTTTCCTTGCCATTGCCAGTCTACATTTTATATCTTCTCTACCTCGACCATCATCAGTTATTTTGCTCCCCAAATAGCAAAACTCATTTACTACTTTAAGCGTCTCATTTCCTAAACTAATACACGCAGCATCACCCGATTTAATTCGACTACATTCCACTATTCTCGTTTTGCTTTTGTTGATGTTCGTCTTATATCCTCCTTTCAAGACACGGTCCATTCGGTTCACCTGCTCTTCCAGGTCCTTTGCTGTCTCTGACAGAATTACTATGTCACCGGCGAACCTCAAAGTTTTTATTTCTTCTCCATGGATTTTAATTCCAACTCCGAATTTTTCTTTTGTTTCCTTTACTGCTTGCTCAATATACAGATTGAATAACATCGGGGGGTAGGCTACAACCCTGTCTCACTCCCTTCACAACCACTGCTTCCCTTTCATGTCCCTCGACTCTTATAACTGCCATCTGGTTTCTGTACAAATTGTACATAGCCTTTCGCTCCCTGTATTTTACCCCTGCCACCTTCAGAATTTGAAAGAGAGTATTCCAGTCAACATTGTCAAAAGCTTTCTCTAAGCCTACAAATGCTAGAAACGTAGGTTTGCCTTTCCCTAATCTATTTTCTAAGATAAGTCGTAAGGTCAGAATTGCCTCTCGTGTACCAACATGTATGTGTCATGGTAGTGCAGTAAAAAGGAGGAGGAGCCAGTTACGGATACGAAGCGTGTGTTCTGCTGCAGGTGAAACATGAAGTACTTGACAGTGACGTGCGTACTGGCGGCGCTGGCGGCGGCGTGCAGCATTAGCGCCGCCAGCGCACCCCCGCGGCGGCCCTCGCTGACCGTCAGCAACGCCATTCTGCGCTCTCTGGCCCGCCTGCCCAGGGCCGAGGCGGTGCGTCGTTTCCGCAGCCTCGTGCTTGGACACCAGCGCAACGCTATCGATGACGCCATCATCCAGCTGCTCGAAGAGCTCAGGTCCATCATCCCCGAGCCTGTATCCATTTCTCACGTCGACGTCGATCTCCAGTCGTCTATCTTGGAGTAAGTGCAGTTTACCGTTTTGTGTGTTCTGTGGATTATATACGCACCAAGTTGTCACGATGTGAAATGTGTCAATAGGTTTACAGGTAAAAAACATTTTCTCTGTGGAAATACGACTACGTACTGGCCATTCACGTAACTTGATTTTTTTAAAATCTTGTCTACAACAAAATTTGCTAAGTGTTCCCACGCCATATACACACACTGAAGTGACAAAATTCATGGGATACCTCCTAATATCCTGTCGCACTTCCTTTTGCATGGCATAGTGCAGAAACTCGACATGGCGTGTACCAGGTGTACCGGTATGAAATGAGCGTTAAGATACAAATGTGTCGATAGGGAACACTTGTTGTGAACGAGCCTTAATTTTTTTTTTTTTTGGTTGGTATGTCAAAGATATTTAGAATACATCAAGTCGTGGAACAAACAACATCATATGTTTTCATCATGTTAACAATGTCGAATTTTGTACCAGAAAGTGATGATTTGTGGAAAGCATTAATTTTTTTGTTTTAATTTGAAAAAAAGTGCTGCAGAGTCGCGTCGAATGCTTGTCGAGGTATATGGTGATCATGCTCTATCAGAAGCAACATGCAAAAGATGGTTTCAACGGTTCAGAAATAATGATTTTGATGTAAGAAATGAAGAACGTAGAAGACCACCAAAAAAGTTCGAAGACGCCGAATTGCAAGCAATATTGGATGAAGATGATACTTTGAGTCAGAAGCAAATGGCAGCAATGCTAAATGTTGCACAATAAACAATTTCTGACCGTTTGAAAGCTATAGGAAAGATCCAAAAGTGTGGAAAATGGGTGCTACGTGAATTGAATGAAAGACAGATGGCAAACCGAAAAACCATTTGTCAAATTTTGCTTCAAAGACATGAAAGGAAATTAATTTTGCATCGAATTGTTACTGGCGATGAAAAATGGATTTATTTTAAGAATCCTAAACGAGAAAAATCATGGATTAATCCAGGAAACCATCGACATCGACTGCAAAATCAGATGGATTCGGCAAGAAGACAATGCTGTGTTTGGTGGGATCAGAAAGGTGTGGTGTATCATTAGCGTCTAAAACCTGGTGAAACTGTGAATACTAATCGCTAAAGACAACAAATGATCAATTTGAACTACACATTGATCGAAAAAAGACCAGAATGGGCCAGAAGACATGGCAAAGTAATTTTCTTACACGACAATGCACCTACACACAAATCAAAACTGGTTCAGGATACAATTAAAACACTTGACTGGTAGCTGCTACCCCACCCGCCGTATTCACCAGACTTGGCCCCTTCCGACTACCATTTGTTTTCATCAATGGGACACTCATTGGCTGGGAACACTTCGATTCCTACGAAGAAGTCGAAAATTGGGTGTTTGATTGGTTTGCTTCAAAAGACGATCATTTCTATTGGCATGGTGTCCACAAATTGCCAGAAAGGTGGTCAAATGTATAGAAAGCAATGGTCAGTACTTTGAATAAAATGTTTTTACTTTTCAATTCAAAATTAGTGTTTCATTTTCACAAAAAAAAAACGCTCATTTCATACCGGTACACCTGGTACTTAATAGATCAAAGACCCCTGCAGAAATATTGAGCTTTGCTGTCTATAGAGCTGTCCATAATTGCAGAGGTGTTGCTGTTGCAGGATTTTGTGCACGAAATGATCTCTCGATTATGTCCCGTAAATATTTGATGGGATTCATGACGGGCGATCTGAGTGGCAAAATCATCTGCTCGAACTGTCCAGAATGTTCTTCAAACCAATCACAAACGTGTGGCCCGCTGACATGGCGCATTGCCATCCATGAAAATTCCATTGTCGTTTGGGAACATGAAGTCCATAAATGGTTGAAAATGGTCTCCAGGTAGACAAATATAGTCATTCCCAGTCAATGATCGGTTCGTTTGGACCAGGGGACGCAATCTGTTCCCTAAAAACAGGGCCCAAACCATTATGGAGCCACAACCAGCTTACACAGTGCCTTGTTTACAACTTTGGTCCATGGCTTTGTGGAGTCTGTGCCACGCTCAAAACATACCATCAGTTCTTACCAAGTGAAATCGGGACTCATTTGACCAGGCTGTCGTCTAGGGTCCAACCGATATGATCATGAGCGCTGGAGAGACCTGCAGGCGCTGTCACGCTATTAGCAAAGGCTCTCATGTCGGTCGTCTGCTGCTATAGCCCATTAACGCCAAAATTTGCCGCACTGCTGTAATGGATACGGTCATCGTACGTCCCACATTGATTTCTGCGGTTATTTCACGCAGTGCTGTTGTCTGTTAGCACTGACAACTCTACGCAATCGCCGCTGCTCTCTGTCGTTAAGTGAAAGCCGTTGACTACTGTGTTGTCCGTGGTGAGATGTAATCCCTGAAATTTCGTACTATCGGCACACACTTGACACAATGGATCTCGGAATACTGAATTCCCTAACGATTTCCGAAATGGAGTACCCCATGCGTCTAGCCCCAACTAACATTCTGCGTTGAAAGTTCCCGTTGTGCGACCATAATCACGTCCAAAACCTTTTCAAATGAATCATCTGAGTGCAAATGTTATCTCCACTAAGTACTGCCCTTTTACACCTTGTGTACACAATACTACAGTCATCCGTATATGTGCATATCACTATCCTATGACATTTGTCACGTCAGTGTAATACCAACTCAGGAATTCATGTATGGGATATGAGTTGTCAAGTACAAATGATTTTATTTTGTACAACTTCGTAACACACAATGGAGGTGGCCAAACGTCTGTATTGCTGCATACTTTGCTACTTTCTGGGCAAGAGTAAGAATAAGATTAAATATAGTGGAGAATTTTTTTGTTCCTAGTGTTATACTAATGAATATTACTATTATATTGAAATTTCACAGCAAAAATCATAAGAGAGCAAATGCACCGCGAAACTGTAGTTGATATGCCTATATCTTTAAACGGCTGCCTACATGACGTTCGCAAATGATCAACTGATATTATTCTCACAGCAAGTTTATGTACAATGAATAATTTGTATGTCTACGGAATTGCACCAGCAAATTATTCCTTATGGCCTCACTGAATGGAAGTATGCAAAATAACCTAATTTTCTAATTCCTTCATCACCAAAATCAACAATTACAAGTGCAGAACATTTTGGTGAACTCAAGCATTTGAGAAGATCTAGACTATGGGATTTCCAATTAAAGTTGGGATCAATAATCAGTTTTATATATATTCCCTTTTCCAAGGATGTATTGGCACTGATGACTATACACTCGCTGACAAAATTACTGAAGCATCCAGGAGGGGAGGAAGGAACAAGACGAAACTTCATACGCTGAGATCGTAGTGACGTTATTTCAGTGATTACAGTATCGAGTCAAATTTACAAAGAACGTGGCAAGACAAGCCCACTTATCCGTATGATGTTGCACCCACTCTGATTGCTGATTCAGTTGGGAAGGATGTCATTAACCCGCTGCATCCTCTCCTGAGGCAGTTTGAAGCACAACTGTTGTAATTAGTCCTTATAATCGTGGATACTTGCATTGTGATTGTGACGGATGGGCGTTGATGACCACGCTGTTTAGCGCCCGAAAACCTCAAACCACACACACACACACATTGTGACGGAGTTCATGTCAGAAATGGTCCCACATGTGTTATGTCAGGGCAGCTCTGAGGATCTTCCTGGCCCTGGGAGTACCTCAACATCATGCAGGCAGTTCCTTCAGACACGTGTCATGTAAGGACGAGCATTCTCACGTTGGAAAATGGCAACACGAAACAGTCACCTGAGAGGTAACAATTGAAGACACACGATGTTCGTGACGTACGAACTCCCTCAGTCACTACAGTGACCTAAAGTCGTAAGTAACGGCTCCACACACCATGATGCCAAGATTAAAAGTGTTGTGCCTCTCAAAAACATTAGAAGTATGGCGCCTCACCCTAAGTCGCCGCCACACTCGCCAACAATGACCATATGGGTAGTGTAGAACCGTAATTCATTGATGAACATAATGCAATGTCATTCATCAGCAGACCTTGCTCCCTAGTTGCAGCACCACTCCAAACGCAATCTCCTTTTGGACTGTAGTACATCTACATCTACATCTACATCCATACTCCGCAAGCCACCTGACGGTGTGTGGCGGAGGGTACCTTGAGTACCTCTATCGGTTCTCCCAACTATTCGCCCGCATCTCGTGGTCGTGCGGTAGCGTTCTCGCTTCCCACGCCCGGGTTCCCGGGTTCGATTCCCGGCGGGGTCAAGGATTTTCTCTGCCTCGTGATGGCTGCGTGTTGTGTGCTGTCCTTAGGTTAGTTAGGTTTAAGTAGTTCTAAGTTCTAGGGGACTTATGACCACAGCAGTTGAGTCCCATAGTGCTCAGAGCCATTTGAACCATTTTTTTTTTCTCCCTTCTATTCCAGTCTCGTATTGTTCGTGTACCCTAGTCCTTCTGCTGCTAGTCTTTGACAGATGTTGTGAGATAACACAAAATGTTGCAGAGCATCCATTACTTGTTCTTGGATGGCAGGGCAGTTGTGGAGGGATTACAATGTGCTTGGCGCGCACAGAAAGTAATCGACCAGAAAGTTGACAACGATTATGCCTGCCCTCACGTTCCCATTCAGTTGAACATTGGGCCACTAACACAACCAATGTCCCACAAATCTGGATATTATACGATTCAACTAGCCAGCCAGATGGAAACCCACAATGAGGACCCTTTCAAACTCTGTAGGGTGCTGATAACGCCATCTCACATGAGTAGATCGCATCTCCGTGTCATTTACAGTGATCACTCCCCGTATGCACCCTACGAGGCCAAGGAATAACATAACACACGAGCAACGTTAATGCATTCTGGTAGTCATTCTTCTACCTGTCTCAAAGAACTGCAACTGTTAATCATTTACATATCTACTGGTGGCGTGTATATGGACGAAGTTAAAATTACACTCAAATCCGACCATTTCTTCCAGGTGATTCACTTTTTTTGTCAAGCGGGTGTTTTTCCTAAGTCAAATGATATGCCATTTACCAAGAACCGATAAATAATAATTCAAAATTTTTCATTTACTGCTCATTCTGTTGTCAAATCTCAACTTGCTTCATTATGAGCTTGCATCCTTGAAACCCACCTGGGCATTCTACACACACACACACACACACACACACACACACACACACGTACGTTCAGTGTTTCTACACTTTCAAAAAGAATGAAAGTAGCACACAAACGCCTGCTTCAGAACTTACATTTGCGTGTCATAAGTAATCCCGTTCGCGACTGGACGTCGAACTTGTTGCTGAAGGGAACATAATGTGATATTTTAATGTAGTCTTGCAGATACACGAGTTCACAGTACGCGTGAGAGGCGTGATAGTCGCTAGTGTTGTTGTTTATTTATGAGGATAGCGTTAGCTGCTATCTGACTTCCCACAGGCGACACGATCGTCTAGAATAAAAATTTACCAATCAAAATTGTAGTCATCAACTCTCAGAAAGACCTTGATGAATTATCCGATTGGTGCCAAGATTGGCAACTAGCTCCTGTCATAGAGAAACGTAAAGTTGGGAACTTTACAAATTGTGAAACTGTAGTTGCCTTGTAGCAGGCGATTAAGGAGTTTAGTTGCAGTCAACCTTCTCACAAAAATATCTGGAAGAAACGAAATGTGGTGATGTGAAGTGTAATGGTCGCATAATATCAGCTGTCGGTAAAGCAAATGGCTATAATTGGAAGCAGCCACAGTTTGCCTGCAAAAAGACTTCGGTTGCAGACCACTTTGATGGATTATACTATAACACCGAAGCAACCTACATCTCCAGAATGAGATTTTCACTCTGCAGCGGAGTGTGCGCTGATATGAAACTTCCTGGCAGATTAAAACTGTGTGCCCGACCGAGACTCGAACTCGGGACCTTTGCCTTTCGCGGGCAAGTGCTCTACCAACTGAGCTACCGAAGCACGACTCACGTCCGGTACTCACAGCTTTACTTCTGCCAGTACCTCGCCTCCTACCTTCCAAACTTTACAGAAGCTCTCCTGCTCCTGGTTCGCAGGAGAGCTTCTGTAAAGTTTGGAAGGTAGGAGGCGAGGTACTGGCAGAAGTAAAGCTGTGAGTACCGGACGTGAGTCGTGCTTCGGTAGCTCAGTTGGTAGAGCACTTGCCCGCGAAAGGCAAAGGTCCCGAGTTCGAGTCTCGGTCGGGCACACAGTTTTAAACTGCCAGGAAGTTTCAACCTACATCTCGTTTGCCTAACAGGAGAAATCGAGCTTAAGCTTATACAGAGATGACAGCACGAATGAATATAATTTCTTTGACTCGCCAGAGAGCGTAACAAACAGATTCCAGATGACAATGGAGCATGTTGTTCGATTTTATACATGGAGGTAAGAATAAGGGGAGATGGCGCTACGTATCCCAGCCGTACTACGTTTTGAAGCCATGGGGGCGTGGCTCGCTGCCATGACACTCTGACCAAAACATTGCCAGTGTGCTATAGCGCTGCGTGTATTACAGTCGCTAATTGCACCATATACGCATGTAACGTCATCAGATTGGTTGTTTCGAAGTTTTTGTTTAAAATAAAATCTCGTAAAGGCGAAATTCCGCATTTCTTCTGATTAAAAATAGTTTTTAATGTAACATTACGAATAGCTAGCCTTCAATGTAAACGATACAATTTTGTTAATTCAGGAATAAACGTGTATCACAAACTAAATAATAGAAACAGAAAACTAAGTTAGCTATACCCTCCCTCCAAAGCCCCATAAATACATCTTGTTTGTAATATGTACTGGGACATTTCAGTTACGTTACACTACTGGGAAACACTGTTCATTACCACCAATATTTACTGAAATACGGTACATAGAATGGCAAATCTACACAGTGTCCTGTTTAGGCCTATACTTTACGCCAGTTAATGTAGTGTAAGCTTTTAATTTGGTACATGATGAAGACAAAGTGAGTTACTCAACACTTCGGTTATCGACGATACGTACGTATTATACTGAAACGTGAACTTGAAAACTAAGAATTTAATTCTTTGAATTAACATACCTTTTGCAAATGTTTTGGGTGTGTAGGGAAAACTGATGGTACAGCATTTTCTCGGAGCCTTACTGTTGAAAGGGAAGTTCGGTCTATGTCCTCTTCTCGGAAATGCTGAGAACATATAGTGCTCCATTTAGACGCACGCCAATTCTTCCTCCTCACGGCATTCTCCCACAGAGCTTTCCGACTTTCATTTTTAGGAAATCTAAAATCATACAGGAGAAAAACACGCTATAGTACAAGTACCGATGTAGCACTCGTTCATTCACAATGAAGTTGTAAAATCACACTTAACGAGACAACTTACACATGAAATGTTATTCCCTTCGATTTCGCATTACAATCAGAACGATTCGTACATCCGAACACGACACAAGTCACCATAATAGCGCAAAATCCTTCCAAAAGCGAGCGACAAGCCTATGCACACAAGCTTACAGCAGCAATGTTTTGGTAGGATTGAGATGGCTACCATCGGCTTCACATAGCTTCACAGCTGTGACGTCACGGTGTCTCCCTCTATTCTTACCTCCATGATTTCATACATGTTAGAATGTGACCATACTTCATCGGAATAAATTCTTAACACACTTGAGGATAACTGCTAAGTCACAACTGAATGTGTAAATAAAAGTACAATGCAATTGAGAACTAGACAATCTGATTTAAATAAAAATACTGAAATCCCCATCTGTCCATAGACCATATATAACATAGACCGCACATGTCCCCATTCTGCCACGTTAACGCTTGAAACCAACATCTGTTACGTGACTCGAGGCAGAAAGCTGAGTTCCTGTCATTACGTCCTGTGTGAAGTGGAGCTGACAGTTACAGTTTCCCTCATTTATAGCTAAAATCAAGCATTGATTTTGACAATTCGACGAACTGTAGTACGAAATCTTACGTATGTAGTAGTGCAGTTAACCAAATTTCTCTGAAATTCCTGATAAAAAAGCAGTGGTGATCATTTTTACATGTGGTCAAGTTGAGACGTATTGACAGTTATTTTAAAAAGCGACAGAATGACTGTTCTTTTGTGAATACTTTTCTTTCGCGGTGAATTCTTGTAGTTCACCACTTCCACGGGAGTAGAAGACAAAATAATAATTTCGAACGCAGCATTAGTTTTCTAGCGATTCCACAATGAAATGATTCAGTAACCTCTGTAAGAAAGGAAATTCGTTTACGTACATAATGTCAGGTAATTACACAAAATAAGCACATATGCTTTCTGACTTTTGCTTAATCCAGTACACATACCGAAACGGTATCAAGATAGGAAGCGTAATATATTACAAAACGTTGATTATACTGGTGTAGTGAGTTAGATATTATCGATATGTCATCTCACAAGCTTAGTCACTCATCAAGTTTTACATCCAAGGACCAACATCCTTCCTAACTTTCAACTTGCGGAAATACCTCCGCAAGTATTTTAAAGTAATTCACTTAAACAACTGAGAGTTTCGTCACATTACCTAATCTGTAGGATACAAAAAAGACTTATCTGAGCATATGTGAAGGTCTTTACTTCTGCATCTAGTAAAAAGCACAACATTTGATCTGTAACATGGAAAAAATATCATAAATTGTGCACTCTAAATGAGTAATGACATACTCGGCTCCGTGTCTCGAGTCACTTGAGTTAGATATTGGTTTCAGTAAAATGACGTAATGCGCAGTCTACGCTATCTATGGCCTATGTATCTGTCAGACACTTGAAGAAACAGCCGAGCGACCGCTATGGTCGCAGGTTCGAATCCTTCCTCGGGCATGGATGTGTGTGATGTCCTTGGGTTAGTTAGGTTTAAGCATTTCTAAGTTCCAGGCGACTGGTGACCTCAGATATAAAGTCCCATAGTGCTTAGAGCCATTTGAACCAAACAACCGAGCAAATAGGCGCAGTGGTCAGCATAATGTACTCGCATTCAGGAGGACGACTGTTGCGATCTACGTCCGGCCAACCTGATTTAGGTTTTCCTTGATTCGCCTAAATCGTTCCAGGCAAATGCCGAGATAGTATCTTTGAAAGGACACGGCTGATTTCCATCCCCACCCTTGAAACATTCCGAGCGTGTGCTCCGTCTCTAATGACTTCGTTGTCGATTGGACGCTAATCCCTAATCTTTCTTCCTCGAAGAAGAAAGATTAATATCGCGTGGTAATATTACAAGAATATTTTCTTGCTCACTACATATAATTCAAGTAGATATCACGAAGATAACGTAACGTAACATAACATAACAGATGCCAAAGGTCCATAAGTTATTATTGATACCATCTAAATTGGAAAAAAACCTTGATTTGTCGTTCATTAAGAATATCCACATTACAATGATTTCTTGACTGTAGACCAAGATGTAGAATTGCTTCTCTTTGCATTCAAATGCTGGTGCAGTGAGCCTGGTTTAGATTTTTCAGCTGTTTAGCTAAATCACTTCACAAGCTGCGACAGTGTCGCGAATAAAACAGTGATCCATATTTAGAATACATTTCCTTTTAATTTATGTCTATGGTCACAAACTTTTCGTTTACACATTACTGGCTTCGGCCTATAATGACCATCTTCAGATCTGTGTTTTAGGACACTGTTTTTATAAAACGCAGATCTGAAGATGGTCATTATAGACCGAAACTGGTGATATGTGAACAAAACGTTTGTGACCATAGACGTAAATTAAAGGAAATTTAAATAACTTCACGCAATTCTTTCACCTCTCATTGAAAACCATGCTGGACTTACATTTATCTGCTGTGTGTTAACATCATCTGTGACTGCATTTTTCTGCAGCATATTTTTGTTTGTAACTTTTACACTAATTCCCCTCTGCCCTAGATAGTCATTACACTTACACCGCCGGCCGAAGTGGCCGTGCGGTTAAAGGCGCTGCAGTCTGGAACCGCAAGCCCGCTACGGTCGCAGGTTCGAATCCTGCCTCGGGCATGGATGTTTGTGATGTCCTTAGGTTAGTTAGGTTTAACAAGTTCTAGGGGACTAATGACCTTAGCAATTGCGTCCCATAGTGCTCAGAGCCATTTTGAACACTCACACCTTGCATAGCGGTAATAAGAACATAAGTTGTTGTAGCTAATCAGTCAAGCTCCAGAACTTTATAAAGTAAGTACATGACTTTTTTAATAAAAATATCTACACTGCTTGTTTTATTTCTTTATTTACAATCAAGTTTCTGGTACTGCCAACATCATATCCGCTGAGATTAAATTTTACCGCCATGTAATATCTTTGGTGTATATCAATGTCGCTAAGTGCAATTTTCACACTAATTGACAGTATTTCTGTGTCACTCTTCGCACAGCGTTTTGCGAATAAAGTTGTTCGGTATTTATGTGCATTGTCTGTATTGTCAAACCACATCCCAACAGGTTATGCGCCCACAACATGCGAACGGCAATACGACTTTTTTCGATTAGACAAAAACTTAAATCCATGAGCTTAAAAGAGCGGGAATTATTTACTTGGTTTCACGATGAATATGGCGCATGTGACTGCTGCATACGGAGTTCGACTAGAAGCGCTTTCAGGAGATAATTACGACACATGGAGAATACAGTCCGAAGCACTATTCATCGAAAACGACACTTGGGATACGTATCTAGAGATATATTGCAACCTGCGATGTCTACTGAAGCTAAAGTGCTCACTGCTGCAGAAGCTGCATACAGTGCATGGTCAGTGGTTAAAACTGCAGTCTACCAGAACTACGGTTGGATAATTTTGGTGCACTACATAAATGACGCAATAAATAGTAGAGTTACCAGTAGTATTGGTAACACCGGTAGGTAAAGAAACATAAAAGAATGTGTAAGACAGAAACTGGGACGTCTCATGTCTACGTAAATAAGAGCTAAAAGTCCCTCCCGGAAATAGTAAAGTGTCGCAGAAATAGTTAATGGATTCCTTTGTTGTTGTTGTAGCTTTTGTGGTGTCTCAGCTTGTCTGCATGGAAATTCTTGCCCTAACAGGAAAATGTTCAAATGCGTGTGAAATCTTATGGGACTTAACTGCTAAGGTCATCAGTCCCTAAGCTTACACACTACTTAACCTAAATTATGCTAAGGACAAACACACACACCCATGCCCGAGGGAGGACTCGAACCTCCGCCGGTACCAGCCGCACAGTCCATGACTGCAGCGCCTAGACCGCTCGGCTAATCCCGCGCGGCTCCCTAACAGGACCTGTTTACGAAAATAGTCCAAAATAACACTGAACGCATTCTTCCTGATGGTCCTAACGAGGCATCCCATGCTACCTTTCCTGGAAATCTTGACGTCCTGCTTTCAACATATGTCTCAGAAACGCTAAAAGTTCTCACCACTGAAAGTCTTCGTCATGTATGTGCACGCTATCGAAAACACCATTAATCATAAAAGCATTCTTGTTGTTTGGAAAGAGAGCACTGTCTAAGCACAGACGGGAAAATCAGAACAATTATGCAAACAGCATTCGAAGCACTGTTCTGCAGAAGAGAAAAATTGCTGGAATTTTCGATGTCCTACAGCTTTTGGTCTGGAGATGTCCTAATGCCACAATAGCGGATGAGGGACAGCATCCCGCCAGAGATGGATGGTCTGCTTCAACTTGTCTTGAAACATTTGAACAAAGATGAAGACATCACGTTACTCTCAGAACTTTCCATAGACACCTTGGCCCTATTTTTTTCGAACCAGTTCGGAGAGGTTCCTATGACCCAGCACAAACGATGTCTTGCGAATCAATGGAATATTCTGTTTGGCTCTTACTGAATTTACCCATCAAATTACTGATGCTGCCGGTGTAGAAGCACTGTCCGCCCTTTTTTCCTGCAGACGAGACTTTCAGTGTCAAAACTATTTTGTACAGATTGCCATATTGCACTGGCAGTTAAACCTTGCGAAAGAGGTCTACAGATCATGAAATAAAGGGAGACACTTCGTCAATTACACTGCTCTGTCACTGACGACGGAAGCTTGAATAATTCAGTATGAGACTGATCTCCAATCCTGCTATATATCACAACATACTGTGTTGATGTAGTAAAGACGCAATTCATATCCTGCACCATACAAAATCATCACTTCTGCATCCTGCATATAGGTAGCGACCACCAGACACTCGTAAGTATACTGCGAAGAGAGATAGGATAAGCACATGGATCGTATATAGTCCTCGCAGCACCAGATATTTCCTACAAGGTCGGTAGGTCATCCACTGCAGCCGACGGTCACAAGTCATCTGCCCCCGCACACATACTGCCCTGATGTGTCACCAGAGCACCCTCAGTAGAATGAGACCACTCTCTGAACTGCTGTATAAAGGCTGGGTCAGTTTCCCTTGGCACAAAGGCGTTACTGTTTCTGACCCTGACCTGCTTGCTTTCTTGCTTTCTACACCTATTTCCAGATTCCAGGATTACAAAAACACATTTATTTTCACATGTTTTGCCAGAATATCATACCATCTGCGCGATACTTCTCGAAATCAAGCACATAGCAGTATGCTACTGGTCACTTGCACAGTATAGTTCCAACGATGCAGACTGGAAATTATTTCTCTGGAAAGCCAAAACTTTAGCGAGGTGCAGCACTGGGTAACTAGGAACCTATCCCATCTGTGAAGATCTTTACATGAAAACTCAAAAGAATAGAGGAAACTGATATTTCCATTCACGAATACCGACGTTGGTGATGTAACAGATTCCAAATCATTCCTATAATTTACAAAATCAACTAAGGTGTTTCTCATGTCTAGAGAACCAGCAAACATGACGTTACACTCTTTTTCCACCTGCTAGGTGCATACATCACAAGCAATGTTCTCTCAACCAAATAAAGGTGGGAAATGTGCAGAAGCAGTCAATCAGACAATTTACATGGGAAGGAAAATTGTCCTGTGCAAACACACATCCATATTGAATGTTCTCAAATTTCCATAGAGAACACATGTGTCCAACACATAGTGAGTACTGATTCACCATTCAGCCGTCTAGAGGGCGACAGGGTTAAGTCAGCTAGATTCCTGTACCCCAACCGGTCTTTCCATTCGGATGGCTCCTACCGTTAGCTGGAAACATGAATCATTCTCGCCACAGTCTACCGCCATCACGTACTCCCCGCACACCAGACAGAATCGTCCTAGGAAACCAGCCACATATATTTTATCACTGTAGTTACAATTAAATATTACGATCTCAGTCTATATTGGACAACATTCAACAATGAGCGAGGTATCGGAAATAACCCCTGCTGATGGCAGTAGCTCTGTAAATAGAAATATATATATCATTCTTATCAATAGACATACTTTTCCAAGTAAAAAAAATTCTTTCATTCTCTTTGCAGCTACCACAGTATTCCACATCAAATCCATACCTTCCTTATGACTGGTCATAGTCTTTTCTTTGCACATGATGGCACACACACACACACACACACACACACACACACACACACACACACACATGCTTTATAAAATACTTCGTCGGTAACTGACACACACACGCATGCTTTATAAAATACTTCGTCGGTAACTGATTGCAAGGCAATAAGAAACAATACTGACCGAAAATCAGCGATGGGTAGACATACGTCATAAGTTTTTCTTGTGAGTGGTACCATAGTGTCTTAGAAAGGGAAACATAATGGTCTTATAAGCCGCCAGATGTTAAAAACTACTATGTTACTGTCACAAGCGGTCTTGGTGCTACAAGTGCTCACAAGTATCACTAACGATACCCATGACAAAAACTATACAAGCCTTATAAATCGAGATATGGCATTATCTCCTAATGAAGAGGTTTCTCCAGAAAAATACCGCGACACTGAATACAGACGGTGATCGCCAAAGTATATATCAACAGACCAACAGTGCAGTTACACATCGCTGACGGTGTAAGCTCGTAATAAAATAATCGAATTTAGAAAGTGATTTGGCTAAGGAACGCGGTGAGAAGTTGATATTTGCAACTCCCTCACGGCACCGCTAGATATTTCTCCAGTATTTGTATCACATTTTGTCTCCACGTCAGAGGATCTGCAATACATCCACTGGGTTGTATGTGATGGTTGATTGAGAATGACCACATACAGTAGACAGTGTGCTGATTGAGGTTGTAAGGAATGTACACTAGCTTTTTCAGATCTCTAGTGCTACACTTTCCGGTAGAAATGCTGTCTGTGATTTGGAATCAAGTCTTCCATTCATCCACATACCTGCATTGGATCCTATGGAAAAGTCTTTTAATGATTACAGCCACTAGTGGATCAGTTTCTGGCACTATCATGTCTCGAAACGAGTCACCTTTTTCGAACCTATCTGCTACAGTAAAATTGTAGATAGTCCCTATGCACCTTGCTACTGCCCCTCAGACTCTGCACTGCCATCCCTGCAGTTCTGTGCATGTGATCATTCCAGTTTAAGTCGGAGCTGAGCAGAAGTCGGAGAAAGCTATATCAACCACATTCTGCAGTCCATGTAGAAACAGGCTAAGCTGAGTTAGTCAACAGCACCATGTTTTGACCATTTGATGGAAATGGGAACATGTTGTCGTAGGTCTGCCAACTGTGCACGATGTGTAGCTTAGGCGCCAAATGAAGCCCGCACCTGGAGCACAAGGTAGTGTAAAGACAGGACAAACAATTATGGTGGTGTTTCTTATCGGGAAAACTAGGAAGCCTCAATATCATACAGGTACTGCAGTCCGAAACAGATTCACATCCCTCAGGGTACATTCACGTCTACCATCCCAACATGCTATCATCGTTATTCTGTACCATCCAACAGAGAAAAATTACGAACTATAAAAGCTCCGCTAACTTCATCCAATAGAGAACTTGATAAGGTTTTTACCGCACCTCTGTCCGCAGCTCGTGGTCGTGCGGTAGCGCTCTCGCTTCCCGCGCCCGGGTTTTTTTCAGTATTTGTACTATACTGTCTAGGAGATAAGCTTTACTTAGTGGAAAGTGCCAACTACTCATAATTACTATTATTATTTTTAAATGATTTCCTTTACTTTGTGCCTATAACATTCTATCGTTTACTCACACTCTCCTTTCTGCTTCTCTTATATAATATGACAAAATTTTCTCTCTTCTTCAATTTAGGTATAATCTGTAGTATATGTAAAAAATTTTCTTCCACTTCTGCTCCATCTATCATGGTGATGTTTCCCTCATACTGTCCCACCTAACAGTGTAAACCAGAGGAAGAGATCAAACCAGAATACACAATGTGCCTGTGGCATCACAAGTGCATCACATACAGAAACATAAACTCAAAATCAACGCATCGATGCTAAATATAAACTGTTATGCCTGTCCTGCAATGTCTACCCCCCCCCCCCCCAAAAAAAGGTGACAAATGGCCATGTAAAAGAGTTTAAGGAACAAAAATAAGAGAAAAACGAAAAAGGAAAATATAAAAACGAAAAACTATAAAATGACAGTAATATTAACCAACACTAGGAATATAACAGGTTAATAGAATAAAATTTCTTTTTTTTTTTAAATGTATCGTTGGTTCCCGGGTTCGATTCCCGGCGGGGTCAGGGATTTTCTCTGCTTCGTGATGACTGGGTGTTGTGTGCTGTCCTTAGGCTAGTTAGGTTTAAGTAGTTCGAAGTTCTAGGGGACTGATGACCATAGATGTTAAGTCCCATAGTGCTCAGAGCCATTTGAACCTTTTTTTTTACCGCACCTCTTTCTCTCTCTCTCTCTCTCTTCCGATATATCAGAAACAAGCACCGTCTGCATGCCAGCATCGAGCACATGCGGCAATGCTATTAAATATACAGGTATCGATCCATTGGAGCAGGCAGCCAGTAATCGAAGTCGCTTGCACAGACCGGTTAAGGTGTCAACGGCCGTACGCTAGGAGGAGGAGGATGACCATACCCCACAGACTATACCGTCAGTCCACTGTTTCGGTGATAGCCATCCCCAGAAGCTGTTGCCCCTCCACCAAGACTCTTTCTTCACCTCAAACAAGCGATGTCAGTCAATCATTATGTGGTAATCAACAGCGTACCAGTGGATGGATAGGATGGAAACGACATCGTCGATGTACTGTAATAATAAGCATCACAGTTGATAGTGCGAACAATTTTAGCAATTTTACAGTAATTTCAACACCGACCAATGACGCGACAGCATGCTTCCCAGTTTCAGTATCATTGCTAAACTGCCCCTTCTTTTACTTTGCGAATACCACTGCGAATGTAGATAGATGACTGTGCAGTACGTCCATTCATTGTTAATTCTCGAACATATATATCATCATAGTACAGCAGACAGCGATCAACATATTTCTAACACGTCGAGCATAGTGCGTAATGTACGATCTTTCTCTATGTGGATGGGAGTCACAGGGCATTCTCCCAATCTTAGGATGGTGTCTGAAAGATCCCCTCGCTCTGTCTTGGACCAACACGCCCTGCAGCACCGTTACTAATTTAACCTGCAGCTGATCAGAAGTAGACCATTACATTCCATGTCTCGTGATTAATAAGGATCTTGCAGAGTCCGTACCCATCCAAGTGCACAAGATTTCTCCAGATGCGCCGACGTCGAGGGGTATCGGTGTATAGTAGTAGATTTGAAAGTATTGTCATGTAATAGGACACCATTAAGAAGAACAAGAATGGGTGGTTTTTTATGCACGATGGAGCTCCAGATGGATGGAGTTCGAAGCATTTTACGTAAATCACCTACGCTGTATACTAAGTTTTATGTATACTGTTTACACTGCATCTCTAAGTATATTTTTAAGGTCTTGCCAAAGAACTTGATCTTTAATTGTATACACAGAACCATACCAGTATATTACACATATTAAATTCCTACTAAATTACAATGAACCATGAAATTTTAGAGATATTTGGTGATGCGAACGTAATTCATCGGCAGTCAGTGTTAAGGCCAATCGTTTCAAAAGTAAAGCATACAAAATTTTTGAAAAGAGAGTCAAACGTTCTGTGTAATGATTTGTCTAAAAGTATGAAATAAAAAAAGAAATTGGGACGTTTGGTGCACCTCATTTTCTGTTCATAATTTCGAGCATCATTCAAAGGCACGTAGAACGTTTCTCTGATCTACTTATTTCCTTTGCACAAATCATTTCATAATATATTTGACTGATTTCTTTCATTTTTATTTTCAAGTATTATTCAGAAAGAATGATCTTACGGACTCCTCGTTTGCCTTCCTAACATACTTGATACGAAGGAAGCCTTTTTGACATTTAAATACCGCACCAATGTATCTTTTTGTGTGCAAAAGCCGCGCGGGATTCACCGAGCGGTCTGAGGCGCTGCAGTCATGGACTGTGCGGCTGATCCCAGCGGAGGTTCGAGTCCTCCCTCGGGCATGGATGTGTGTGTGTTTGTCCTTAGGATAATTTAGGTTAAGTAGTGTGTAAGCTTAGGGATTGATGACCTTAGCAGTTAAGTCCCATAAGATTTCACATACATTTGAACATTTTTTTGTGTGCAAAATAGCTAGGCCTCGAACAGATGAAATTTTTGACACTTCATTTACATAGCTTGGCAGCAGCTTTTCGTGAAATATTTCAATGTTTCCTCAACTCATTAATTAAGGTTTCGTTAATTACCCTGATTACGTTTATGCAGTTAAATATTTTCATGAAAAACTACACCTCACGTTGGTCACTTTGATACCTCGTATACCTTTTTCTCTTCCTTTGTTTAGCTACGAAAATTCGGAAAAACCTCATGGTGTAATTTATAAGAAATCTTGTTTTCGCTCTGCTCACGCGTTTACAAAAACGTATCGAGTGTTAATCATACGATAAAATAATCCTTTCTGCGTGCTGTCATTTACAAAAATCGTCGTTTCGTTATCTTAAACCGTTTATGAGATACGACGATTTGTACGACTACTTGGTTCTCGAAGCGTAGGAAAGCTTCGGACGCTCCGCGAGCGACCCGTCCGTGGATATAACAATCAATATCTCAAGAATGAAAAGAGATATCATTCCGGTCTCAACTTTAAATACAATTTAGATATATTGGTTACATTCCATACGCAATAACGTATGGCCTTAACGGAATGTGATTTTACCTCTGCAAAATTCTTCAAATTTAGTGCAGTCATGTACTCAATTTCGTGCGGCACAGTCACTATGACGAATAACGAAAACAAAAATCAGACCTTTATCGTTTAAAGACAGTAAGCTATAAGATGCAGAAGAGTCAATTTTTTTTCCGAACAGTTTTTTTTTATCGGATGATAAGTACACTCCTGGAAATGGAAAAAAGAACACATTGACACCGGTGTGTCAGACCCACCATACTTGCTCCGGACACTGCGAGAGGGCTGTACAAGCAATGATCACACGCACGGCACAGCGGACACACCAGGCACCGCGGTGTTGGCCGTCGAATGGCGCTAGCTGCGCAGCATTTGTGCACCGCCGCCGTCAGTGTCAGCCAGTTTGCCGTGGCATACGGAGCTCCATCGCAGTCTTTAACACTGGTAGCATGCCGCGACAGCGTGGACGTGAACCGTATGTGCAGTTGACGGACTTTGAGCGAGGGCGTATAGTGGGCATGCGGGAGGCCGGGTGGACGTACCGCCGAATTGCTCAACACGTGGGGCGTGAGGTCTCCACAGTACATCGATGTTGTCGCCAGTGGTCGGCGGAAGGTGCACGTGCCCGTCGACCTGGGACCGGACCGCAGCGACGCACGGATGCACGCCAAGACCGTAGGATCCTACGCAGTGCCGTAGGGGACCGCACCGCCACTTCCCAGCAAATTAGGGACACTGTTGCTCCTGGGGTATCGGCGAGGACCATTCGCAACCGTCTCCATGAAGCTGGGCTACGGTCCCGCACACCGTTAGGCCGTCTTCCGCACACGCCCCAACATCGTGCAGCCCGCCTCCAGTGGTGTCGCGACAGGCGTGAATGGAGGGACGAATGGAGACGTGTCGTCTTCAGCGATGAGAGTCGCTTCTGCCTTGGTGCCAGTGATGGTCGTATGCGTGTTTGGCGCCGTGCAGGTGAGCGCCACAATCAGGACTGCATACGACCGAGGCACACAGGGCCAACACCCGGCATCATGGTGTGGGGAGCGATCTCCTACACTGGCCGTACACCACTGGTGATCGTCGAGGGGACACTGAATAGTGCACGGTACATCCAAACCGTCATCTAACCCATCGTTCTACCATTCCTAGACCGGCAAGGGAACTTGCTGTTCCAACAGGACAATGCACGTCCGCATGTATCCCGTGCCACCCAACGTGCTCTAGAAGGTGTAAGTCAACTACCCTGGCCAGCAAGATCTCCGGATCTGTCCCCCATTGAGCATGTTTGGGACTGGATGAAGCGTCGTCTCACGCGGTCTGCACGTCCAGCACGAACGCTGGTCCAACTGAGGCGCCAGGTGGAAATGGCATGGCAAGCCGTTCCACAGGACTACATCCAGCATCTCTACGATCGTCTCCATGGGAGAATAGCAGCCTGCATTGCTGCGAAAGGTGGATATACACTGTACTAGTGCCGACATTGTGCATGCTCTGTTGCCTGTGTCTATGTGCCTGTGGTTCTGTCAGTGTGATCATGTGATGTATCTGACCCCAGGAATGTGTCAATAAAGTTTCTCCTTCCTGGGACAATGAATTCACGGTGTTCTTATTTCAATTTCCAGGAGTGTATTTCATAGTTGCCGTCGCATCCACTCCACTGCTTCGCGAGAAGACACGTGGCTGTCGCTCTCTTTCGCGCATGCTGCAGCAGCGACAAGATACAAACACGTTTGAATTCAAATGTCGCCAGTTGCAGCGGGTGACAGGCAGCGACACAGATGTCGCTCACGTAGGACACTTCGGTAATTGGACGAGCGGTTGTATTTTGTCGCCTGAAGCTGTCAGTCGCTTCTGTCGCTTACGTAGGACGCGGCCTAACATATAAACGGTCACGACATTTCGCCTCGATTTTGTTGCCTCTTGCGTCAGCATCGCGCCAAGCGGCCAATAAGTAAAACTGTTGAATTCAGCACGATCGTGAAGGCGAAAGAGAATAGTTCCTGTTTATTTTGATTTTTACAAATGGGAGCGTAGCGTAGCGCAATAAATTGCAACGACAACAAGAAGGATATATTACATTTGTCTTTTTTTTTTTTTAGGTTTCCTAAGGAACCTGGAAGGTATACACCATCATGTTACTAAATTGTATCGTCAGGATTCGCTTGCGCCGGAGGTTCGAGTCCTCCCTCGGGCATGGGTGTGTGTGTGTTGTTCTTAGCATTAAGTTAGTGTGTAAGTCTAGCAACCGATGACCTCAGCAGTTTGGTCCCTTAGGAATTCACCCACTTTTGTACATTTTTTATTCGCTTGCAAACTACATGTATAACGATGATTGACGTTTCGTTTTAGGACGGCTGAAAAGCGGCGCCTATGCTGCTGCCAGCCCGCCCCGTATGGGGTACTGAAATACAATAAGGGAAAAAAAACGTTTTAGGAGCAGAAAATGGCTAGTGATTACCAGACAATAAGATCTTATGAAAAAGACCATGTTTACCTTGATAATAATTTCAAGTTTTGTTCGCTACACGCCGAACAAAGCCAGTTCATGAATGCAGACAATAATAAACTCGTCTGGAATGCAGTAACCACACTATTTGACATCCCAAATAAGCCACCTGAGCTGACGATGAAGAGGAAACTGCCATAAAGGTTCGACACTCCGTGTAAAGCTGTAAAATACTTCTATGACGCAGAAGCAGCCAGTTCAACTTTCCATATATCAGTACCAGGTTCATCTGAATCGTCAACACAGACCTGCTTTGACGATGAAGTGGTAGAATTAAGTGCAGTTATTCGTGGCTACAAAAAGCGTGTGATGTATCGAAATGTGCAGGTCGCTAGACTTCGTGCAAAACTATTACGGAACAAGGAAACTGCCTATCATTCTCAGTACAGATAGCAACAGCAACTGTATCAGAATTATCAAGAGAAGAAGGACAAACAAATTTTGAAGACTATAGGATCCCGGTATATAAAAAAAGACACCCTTAAGCCAGATAAGCTGTGAGATGGAAAGACTACAATAAGCTGTTTGCGCTCTTATTATTATATTACAGCACTCAGGCATACATATTTTGTCAGAATATTTTATGTTTCTCTCACTGTATACATTAAAGAGGTATGTGGAAGGCATACAAATAAAATGTGGGATAAGTGAAATGTGTTCCACCTTTTAAAGCAGAAGGTACAGCATTTCTCAGATACTGATAAACTAGTGCAAATGTCATTGGATGAAAAGTCTCTAATGGAAAATATAACATATGACAACACTTCTGACAGTTTTATTGGCTTTGAGGACTTGGGGATTACACTCACAGTATATTTCTCCCACTATGTGGCAGTTGCTTGTCCCACTTTGAATAATATAAAGATGAAGATCGTACTTGTGGCAACAGGCGACAATGACTAATAAACAGTAGGCCTACGGAACGACAAATGGTGTGTCGATCCCTTTTGCACGTAGAGGTACCTGACTGTACTTCTTACGTGTGAATCTGTGTTAATAATCCATTGATATCAACATGGTAAGCTGCAGTTCTATCCAATGTCACAAGTGTTTCTTCACGAACTTGCCACTGGATTCATGATTTTTATCCGCACTTGCGCTAATTTTAGAATCATTTTTAGAAACATCTATGTCTTCTGATATTACACGAACTCTTGGAGGCAAGAAAATATTCAAAATATTTCGTATATGATAGGAAAGAGATGCAACATAGGTTCTCCTTTCTCACCGCTTGGAGCGCTAGTGTCGCTCCAGCTGTCAAACGGTAACAACTAACAACTTTTGGGTCTAGTGCAGCAGGGGATACAACCCGTCGGCTTTGAACAATGACGTCATTCCTTAGTCATAGATCGCAATGTCTTCACTTCGAGGCATAGATAATAAAGCAGTTCTGGTTCTAATAAGCACTATCATTAAAATAATTGAATGTTAATCTAAAAGCGATCGCTTGATATTCGGTACATCATTAAACGTGTGATTTAATTAACTTAATTGTTTGTTTTTTATTCGGCCGGTACTTAATATTTTTCGTAATGATATTTAGGTAATGTGGATTGTGTTTTTTGGCTTTTTTAAAAAAAAAAATCTCACAAGATAGAATAAACTGATCCTACTTTATTAAGAAATCAATAAAAAAACTAAACTAAAACATAACAGCTTTTGCTGTTATGTTTCAATTTCTATGCTTCCACAAAGACTTGCAAAAGACTAAATTAAAAAATGGGAATTTTAATTTATCAAACTTGTTTTCAAACCATTTTCCCGAAGCAGAATATTATTTATGGAATATATTATGTTCTTCACTGACAGCAAGTGGATCGAGTACATTTTTCTAGTGTGTCAGTACATTAATTTTTCATTTGTTAGTCCTCAATTTTTCATTTATTAGTCGTGTACTTTAGTTTCAAGTATTTACACAATGTTTTTTCGAATCTCGATCTGACTATAGAAGTGTTGTGAATAGCAGTGCTACTGATTACATAACTCTTTCCATAAATTGTATGAGAGAGTTATCACTATAGCTGCATAATATATTTGTCGTCGTGCGAGGTGGCGCAGTGGTTAGCTCGCTGGACTCGTTCGGAAGGACAGCGGTTCAAACCCGCTTGCGGCCATCCAGATTTAGGTATTCTGTGAATTCCCTAAATCGCTTCAAGCAAATGGTTCCTTTGAAAGGGCATGGCCGATTTCCTTCCGCATTCTTCCCTAATCCGAGCTTTATTTCTAATAACCTCATTGTCGACGGGACGTTAAACACTAATCTCCTCAACTTCTTAATGTATTTGTCCTGAACATTTAAATTAAAATGTTAATTAATATTATGGTACGTCACCCTGTTTAGAAGACAGACTTTAATCATCTCTGTAATTGCTTCATAAATGACTCAAATTCATCAGCTAGAGCCCAGCGGATACTGACTGTTTCTATGAACTTCCAATCAGTTCTGCTTCTACATAACAAGCTTCAAAACGTTGATCACTGCAAAACTGGAGGGTTTATTTTGTATTACTGCTTAATATAAATGGCAGCTCCAGCCTCAGACTCGCTTCTCAGGGTAGTTCATGGTCCCTGAATAACCATAAATTCTAACGTAAAGTTTTTGCTCAACGCAGGCAAAGTAAAGCGAAACAAAACTGGACAACTACACTTATAATTAGATGAGTCGCAGCCATAATGCAATACATTGCTGCTAACCAGCCAGGCAGCCTTATTGCAAGCTTGAATCGCATGCGAACCATTAGTTTTCCTGAGAGTAACAAGCAATCAGTGATCGATCGCTGTGATTGGGCCATACATGTGCGATCTATGAAGCGATCAGTCACCCATGTAATGGATTGCAGCGATTCATTACTCTTGTGTGGGGCCCTTAAAGTTTGACATGTTGTTTGATCGTTTAATCCTCCCACAAACGATCTAACTTTTTTGTCAAATTTGCTCTTATCTAGCCAGGTATCTGTCAAACAAGCCATTATCATTCGATTTAACCACACTTTTGAACCAAACACCATTTCTGTATGCTGTATTTTGGCACTAGTGGAAATGGCTATATATGCAGATTGTGGAAGTAGGGTACTAAGGTGTGCTAGAAACAATACTGAATAATGTCTAACATGATCATACATTAATCATTTAATACACTGAGCAAAATTACAGAGCTTTCACACAATAACAACGTAAAGAATGCATTGATTGTCTCTGTTTTTTCGCCTCCAAAGATCCTCTCCCTGGGATGTCAGGGGAGTTTCGACCTCTTGATGTTCTCACAGAGCCCCTGTGGGGTGTACAGAGCACTGTGTGCTGCATTGACAGCAAGCGATAGGCGAGATCATCAGACCAACCATGCCACGGCTCGCGCATGAGCAAGACATTGTCAGGCTGTTTCTCATTGAGGCGTTTGTTGGATGGCTACTGTACAGTGGTTGTGAGCTCATTTCAGGCCTCCAGTGTGTGTAGGTATTTGTTGTCTGTCACGGATGGGGGAGGATCATGCTTGAGAACGATGTACGTATGTTATTGCACAAGGTGTTGAGGCAGCCCTCTGAAGTGACTGTAATGTGGTCAGTGGCGATGGCCTGTGCAGGTGATGGAGACAGTAGTTCCTTGAGCAGCTGAGGAGGTGATGTTGGTGCCAGGGGAGAGGTTGTTGGCATCAGCTTAATCTGTTTGCCCGCGTTGGAACTGGGTGGTCCAATGTCCATCTTTGAGGGTCGTAGTGTGGTTGTCCTGCAGAACCAACACAGATCTGAGCCTCATAAATGACATTGTTGTTGGTATGTCGTGCACTAGTACACTGAATGTTTGTTCACCATGGGAGAGCATTTTGCAAGGTCCTGTTTATGGTGGCTGGATGTATGGTGTCATCACATATCATTACGAATTCACACTGGCAAAGGTCCTTATGAACGAAGACTTTTGGCTGCATGTTTGGTGATGGTGGCAGCATGAACATGTTCTGAATATGTGTATGAAATCAGTCCACTAATGTCAGCAGGGCAGTGTGCATTGTGGAACGTAGGCTGTACAAAGTCCACAGAAAGTGATAGGGTTTTGCCATACAGGATCTCAGCAGGTGACAAATCAATGTTATCATCATACGACACAAAGGAGCACCCATCGAAGTGCCTCAGACTATGATCCACCATGACACATCAGAGCTGCCTTTGTACTCCTATGTCATTGCTTAGCAGATGGTAAGATATGATGCACATGTGACAGAGGCCACACAGGCAACACTGGGCTGTGAAGAGCAACAACTCGAACTGCCAGCCCTGGTCCACGGTGATCTGCTCTGGGATTCTGAAGCACTTGATCCACATTTCTATAAACATGCGCACCGTCATTTCTGCTGTAATATCGCAGATGAGTACTGTCTTGGCCAATCTCGATGTTCGATCGATGGTTGAAAGCACATATTGGAAGCTCTCCAATCAAGGAAGATGTCCTACAATGTTGATAAGTATTTGTTTGAAATGTGCTTCAGTTTCGGACAGTGTCTCAGTTGTGGCAGGGCATGTCAGCCAGTTTTGCTTCATCGATAGGCTAGGCAGCCCTGTGCGGTCTTGCTTAACCCCATGCCACACAAACCTGTCCATTACCAGGTGTAGTGTTTTCTCACTCCTGGGTGGCTCAAGTTGTGTACTCTGTTGAACACTTCCCATTGCATGCTGAGTGGCTCAATGGGGCGTATTCTCCCTGGGGACACATCGCACAGCAGTAGTCATTCAGTATTCAATAATGTTTGGCGTTCAGTCTGAAGACTGGTCATCCAATCTGTCATTGGGCTGCTTTGTGGTCATAAGTTCATGGTCGTATTGTAACGAAATTGCACCAAGAGGTAATCTGCAATTCCGTTGACTGTCCCTTGAACGTAGCAGATGTCAGTAGTGTTCTGCAAAATGAGGTCGAGGTGGAGGAAATGGTACCAGCTAACTTCTTGAGGTGGGTTCTTGATTGTGTCCACAAGTGTCTTATGTTGGGTGTAAACCATAACATTGTGACCTTCTTCCTCTCAACAAGAATGTTTGATCACAGTGTAGATCACAAATAGGTCACAATCAAGGACAGACCACATAAACTGGGGAGGCGTGAGCTGCTTGGAGAAGAATCTAAGCAGCTGTCGTATGTCATCAACGATTTGCTGCAGTACAGTCGCCACTGTGGTGTTGCTAGTGTCTGTGTAAGGATGGTTCATACAGCTGGGTCAGGATCAGCAAGGGTGAAAACATTAACTAGCGATCTTTTTTGAGGTCTGGAATGCCTCTTGCTTGCTTGCCGTCCATTCGACCATTTTCTTGCTGTGTTTGTCCTTTCCAGCCAGCACATCTCTCAGTGGTGGCTATGAAGCTGCCACATTTGGTAAGTTTTGGCAATAAAGTTTAGTGTGCCAAGGAAATGACACAAGTAACTGTACATCTCCAGTAGAGGCAAGTTCTGGACCATAAGTACGCACTCCGCTGTGGGGTGGATGCCACCCGGGATGTGGCTCAGGAATATGACCTCAAGTTGTTTAAATTGGGATTTAGCTTCATGGAGGGCAGCTAAGACCAGCTCTAAATGAACAGAGTGGTCTTCGATGTTACATAGCTGCTGAAGGTGTGTAGCAGTGGGAGAGGCAGAATAAGAGCTCCTTGATGAATTGCTGCCATGTTTACAGTGCAAAGCTGTATGGCACATGCAGGTACTCAAATAGACCAAATGGGGTAATGATGACACGTTTCAGTGTTGTCTGGGTGCATTAGAATCTACAGATATACCGATTTACAGTAGATGACACTGAACACTATGGTGCCCATGAGTGTATGAGTCAAGTCTTGCATGTTAGGAATTGGGTAACTGTAATGGATTGTCTTGGAATTAAGAACCCTTTAATCAAGACAGAGTCTCATGGTACAGTCTTTTTTCAGGACAAGTGTGATGCTAAAGGCCCATGAACTGTCCGATGGTAGCACAATTCCCACTTGAAGTAGTTCATCAATAGTGTTCTTAATCATCTGCAGATCTGCTGGACAGAAGCCCACAAAAATGATCACATTTGTTTGTCAAATTTACTCTTAGCTAGCCATTGACCTGTCAAAGAAGCACGTACCAACAAACTTTGTCAATTTAACCTCACTTTTGAAGCAGACACTATTTGTATATACCGTATTTTGATACTTGTGGGAATGGCTACAAATGAAGTTAAAGCATTTCTATCATTGACTTTGGCACTGTGTTTACTGGTCCAGGGAATGGTTTCAAATAAGAGAGAAATATACACATGCAATCCTGTTAAAGGAATTGTTACATTCAAAACCTGATTATGATTACATCAACCTTCTATGAATTGACAGTGAAACAGACAAACAGAACAAGTTATTAGAAACTTATTTAGAATTATTTCACCCTCACATTAAAAAAGAAGATAAGTAGTGAACATTTGTTTTCTACCTGCCCCCTTCCCCCAGTGACAGTTCATTAAAATACTACAACATGGGAACATAATTTATAGCTTGCATCTGCCTCTGAAACAGTCATTCTCAAAGTGGGCTTTGTTTGCTGCACTGGTTCAAAATTCCATGGAAGAATCAGAGATCTTTGACTTATTTTTATTTTATAGCACTCTTCGTTGTACGTTGTGTGCAGAATATTGATTCCTTCTTAATCTCCTACTGCATAATAAATGGCTAGTAAAGATGTGTCACTTCTACCAGTCTGGTAACTGCCAGTGCTCTTTTATTTTTATCCTTGATTGTATTTTCCATAGTTGTAGAAAACTCACGATACAATGAGATAAATTGTCATGAAATTGTTTTTCAATAAACATATGTGGTGAAATGTCAACACAACCAACCTCTGCCACCTTCTCAAACTTTTCCCCATTCAAAATTTCTGTCAGATATGCTCTATGTTTTGACAGAAATGTCAAACAGCACCATACATGGTCAAATATTTTGCAAACAAAACAAAATTTGACAAACTGTTTGATCGAATACTTCTGTGTTATAAAGCAGTTCAGTTATCAGTGTCAGTTTCAATAAAATCTATGCAACTGAACATTGTTTTATACGTCCTAAGTTTTGACATGATTATGGCAGTAGCCAAAATGTCATTACAAGTAAATATACATATGATCTAGAAAGCCTTATTTACAAAGAACTCCACAATAATTGTTATACTCATTCATTTTGCCTATTGATGAGCATATGGTTGAGTTAATTATGTCTGGCACTGGTAATGACTTATTGCTGTAATGTGAATGGCTTTTCTTTTTTTTTCAGACTGACAGGTGCTTTCGATAACGTGACAATAAATGGTCTCACGTCGTATGTCATCAACAGTGTAAACAATGACCTGGACAACCTGCAGGCCAACTTCTCAGTAGGTATCCCAGAGATCAACTTCGCAGGGCAGTACAATCTTGAAGGGTCAGCTGGAAGCATCGTTGGCCTCTACGGTGAAGGGCCTTTCACGTAAGTTCACCATCTTAGCACGCTACTGTGCTCTTTGTTTAGAGTAATGTACAACAGGTGTAGATTAAGGTACATATTTGGAGCAATTTTGCTCTGTTTTTAAAAATGAGGTTGAACAGAATACTGTGCATCTGAAACAGTCACTCTCAAAGTGGGCTTTGTTTGCTGAGCTGGTTCAAATGTTTTATTGCAACTTCCATCATGAATCTCTTCTGAAGATTCTGCATACACCATGTCCATTCTTTCATCAACAGTCTATTACCATGTTAGCTAAAACATAATTGTGAACAACGTGTAATGAAAAACATATACACTCACAGCTAACAGGTTTCAATCCATACTAGGGGTTAAGATCTTACTGTACTGGTTTATTAATGCAGCTTTATGCTTTCTTTTCATTTTATGCAAACATAATGTTATACCCACGGTTAGCCATAATGTACTACATGTTACTGCCCAGTAATATTTATATATATTACTGGGTATTAATATATGTTAAACTGGCATTTTGTCAACCACAGAACAAGTGAATAGGGAAATACAGGTATGACAAAAGGCTGAAAGAGGTTTTTGAGGGTGGTAGACGCCCTGTAACCAGACTTCATGGCTGACTGTTGAAGCATAGGCTTATCCTGTAACCACATTAAGTCTTCACATTGCAAATAAAGTATTAATACTTGAAATGGACTTTAGTTCTCTTTATCGACCACACCACACTATTACCATTTGCGAAGGGGTCATTTATCTGCACTTACAATACAAGAACATGGACAAGTTAGTTACTGAGGAGTACAGGCTGCCTACCTGCCAGGAAAAAATTTTGTCTGCTCTTTAAATAAACACGTGATTTCCGTACTGACAATGGGAATTAGTGCATAGACCAACAGATGTTTTTTTTTATTAATTTCTGCATGCTAATTACTAACATATCACATGGCACTGTTCCTAACAAGTGGAGTGTTCCAATTCCTACTGAAGGTAACTAGCAGCCTGCCTTCCTAAATGCCATTCATTAATTTCTAGTGGCTTATAATGGGTCATCGTACAAGGGGCATTCAATAAGTAATGCAACAAATTTTTTCCTTCATCAACTTCAGTTGAAAAAATGAGGAATTTGTGTGGGATATCACAGAATATTCCCACTTCAGCCCCTGTAGTTTTATGAAGTCCCAATAGATCGTGGCACAATATGTAGCCTTCAAAGTGGCATCTGTAATGGAGGTGCATTCCAGGCAGAGGCCTGTCATTGAGTTTCTTTTGGCAGAAAATCAGAGCGAGTCAGGTGAGGTATCTGTCATCATTGCAACAAGGTTGTGCAGAACTGTTGGATCTCCCGCATGTCAGCCAGTTGCATACGGCTGTGATTCTTGCAACATTGGAATGTGTGGACACTCTCATACAAGGGGATTGACAGATCACAATCAAACATCTTGCTGCTCTGTTGGACATCTCTGTTGGTAGTGCTGACACACTCGTCTACCAGTTGGGATACTCAAGGGCGTGTGCCAGCTGGGTTTCTAGTTGCCTTACAGAACGAAATAGAGCAGTGAAGGGCCATTTGTGCAGAACTGTTTGCATGTCACAAAGCTGATTGTGGCAAATTTTTGTCAAACATCGTCACAGGCACTGAAACGTAGATTTATCACTTCAAACTGGAAACAAAATGGTGATCCATGGAGTGGCACCATACCACCTGTCCTCAAAATAAAACGTTCGAAGCTACAGCCTCAGCCTGTAAAGTCATGCCAATGTTCGGACCCTCTCAGCCTGTAAAGTCATGGCGATGGTCCTCTGGAACTATGAAGGGGTTATTCTATTTGATGTCCTTCATCAGGATGCAATGATCAAAACTGAAGTGTATTTACAAGAGTTGTCCAAGAAGCAATGCACCACATTTTTTTCTCAGCCGAAAACAATGCTACGAATGCAACACATTACATATGTATTATTTGAAGTGACGGGAATGTGGGCATACAGCCTCTCCCAGTAAAGTGGCATAAGGCTGTCACATGGAATAGAAATTATGTTGAAAAATAGGGTTTTGTAGCCAAAGGAGTGGGGAGTAATGTGGTGTAGTGGAATCCTCAACAAAACCAACCTGCTTGCAGAAAAAAACTGTTGCATTACTTATTGAATGCCCCTTGTACAACACATTTTCAGTCACGACTTTTCTTGGGCTTCTACGGGCCTCAGAAATCAGTTTAATCCCTGTGTCAAAGTATGTTTGCTATGTAAGTGTCCTAGGGACTGAGCTCACTTGGGATCTTTCCTCTTCTGATACTCTTATAGAAGTAATGATTCTATGCAGTGAGCTTTTACAGCTGTCTGACATTTCAAAGATGACAATGATCAGCATTGCCAAAGGCTAGATAGTATTCTTTAACTGCTGTTCTTATGTGACATCCTACTTTTTTGTCTTTCTGAAAGCTTTTTGAAATACTTCCACATTGTCACTTACTAAAAAAAACATGTTTACAAAGTATTGTACCAGATATAGTTTGGACGAAAAACTTTCTTACAGACAGAACTCAACAGGTCTTCCTTAATAAGGACACACATGAAAGGAGTGTGGCATCATGTGTATCACAAAGCAAGTCTGATAGGACTGCTGCCATAACCAAAATACATAGTGAATATGCACAGCATTTTTAGAGATGGATCAGGAATGTCTGTGAACTGTATTGAGTTCATTTTGCTACCCCAATTAACATTGTATCGAAAAATGCATGGCACATGAAGACTGTTGGTCAGATCAAATCTGGACACAGTTCCTTATTTTTCACATATTCTGCCCAGTACAGAACATGTTTTAACTTATGTAGATGGCAACTTCACACAACTGCAGCTTGACATCCACTGCAAAATGTGTACTTGTTATGCGATCTTCTCTACCTCAAGATTTCCACTGTACCCCATATTTGCCTTTGCTTTTAGATCATCTTGTATGGGGAAACAGTCAGTGGAGATGTAAACCACAGCAGTACCAGTGATCAGATAATCAGACGTATCCCTCACTTGCAAAACAGGTATCAAAGAAAATGTTGAACAACGAAAATCCAGATCCTTTTAAAAAACCTGCACTTTGTGTTTTTGTAATATGTAACAGTTGTATATCCACTGTTCTGTCAATTTCTACTAAGTTAACACTGTTTCAATATCACCTGACTAATGTTTTCAGATTGCTGGTGCAGGATTTCCAAACATCTGGCACGGTGCACATTGGCACTGCAGATGGTTCCAGCAACTCTGCTGTATCAATCACAGCGATGGAAGTAAGCTTCTCTGTTGCAGTCTTCCGGGTAAGTCCTGAAGAACATCAACTATTTTTATACAGCAGAGAAGACTGCTACATTATGACTGCTCCTGTAATTCATGTAGTTCAATGGTTGCAGTTTCTCACATGCCCACATCTGTAAAAACGTATACTGAATCATAACACCTCTGTGATGGCATTGGTGAACTTGTCATTTAGCGCCATAAGACACTAATCACTAACCATCTCTGAGATGATAAACACAAAGGGTCGAACAGGTGGTGGAGCAGTCATAGTGTCAGCTTTTAGGTATTAAGCATGAGAGGGTAACAGGTGGAAGATGTCAAAGTTGATTATGACTCAGTTCCAAAGGTATCTTATGCTTTTTTTTTCTCTAATTCACCTTAAGACTGAAATGTCCCTCTTCTTTGGAGGGTCAAAGAAGAAGCTCGCAGTCATGATCCACATGAGCCAAATGACACATGTGTGATTCTGCTCTTGACATAATTACTCCACAGCCACTAAAGCAAACATTTATTAGGTGCTCATGGGTTTTCCTCCCCTATCATTACACCCATTAAATTGTTTTAATTAGGTTCACAAGCCTTGTTTTTACTAATTCAACCAATAATTTGAGTTCTGTTGGTACCAGCCCTCAGAAATCCCTCTTGTGATCATTGGATGGAGAGGTCAGAGATTGTTGTCATCAGTGCTTAACCACCGATTGGTGATCCTTCAGTTCACGTGATAGCATGTAAAAGGACAATAGTCTACATTACTTTTCATAGAAACAACTCAGATTATTCTCTCTCCCCAGATAAACTTATTCCCAAGGTACACTTATCGCAATAACAATGTTCCTGACCAAGTGCCTGTGTGACATGTGCCTCTCACAAGAAACCCCTTGGGTGCAAGGTCACAAGTTCAAATTTTTCCTCTTCAAATCCTGGTTGATAATAGCTGAAAACAATTTCCTTACTGAACTATGGAATAGGTTTGTTTATCTCATCTACAAATTTTTGGCCCAATTCCGCAGTTTGCTGTGCATCATCAAGTTAATGCTTTAAAATTTTGTTATCTTACATCTTCCAGTTCTTTAGCACTGTTTGAAGTTATGCAACCATCCACTGCCAGCACTGAAAGCATCGTAATCTATGTCATACACAATTTGCTGTGCATAATGTAGTAGGTCACTGTCATGGACATTCTGTAAATTGTATTGAGCATCCTTGAAACATGCAAACACCAGTTTTTGTAACAAGTGTGCATTGTCCTCCCTTCAATATCTGTAGATTTTCTTATGCACTACACAGTCGTATTAATGTGGACTTATTCAAAATTTGTTCATAACGATTTTTTTACTATGCTGCAGATGATTTTCCACATATACAGGGTGTTACAAAAAGGTACGGCCAAACTTTCAGGAAACATTCCTCACACACAAAGAAAGAAAATATGTTATGTGGACATGTGTCCAGAAACGCTTACTTTCCATGTTAGAGCTCATTTTATTACTTCTCTTCAAATCACATTAATCATGGAATGGAAACACACAGCAACAGAATGTACCAGCGTGACTTCAAACACTTCATTACAGGAAATGTTCAAAACGTCCTCCATTAGTGAGGATACATGCATCCACTCTCCGTTGCATGCAATCCCTGATGCGCTGATGCAGTCCTGGAGAATGACGTATTGTATCACAGCCGTCCACAATACGAGCACGAAGAGTCTCTACATTTGGTACCGGGGTTGCGTAGACAAGAGCTTTCAAATGCCCCCATAAATGAAAGTCAAGAGGGTTGAGGTCAGGAGAGCGTGGAGGCCATGGAATTGGTCCGCCTCTACCAATCCATCAATCACCGAATCTGTTGCTGAGAAGCGTACCAACACTTCGACTGAAATGTGCAGGAGCTCCATCGTGCATGAACCACATGTTGTGTCGTACTTGTAAAGCCACATGTTCTAGCAGCACAGGTAGAGTATCCCGTATGAAATCATGATAACGTGCTCCATTGAGCGTAGGTGGAAGAACAAACTAAAATGAGCTTTAACATGGAAATTAAGCGTTTCCGGACACATGTCCACATAACATCTTTTCTTTATTTGTGTGTGAGGAATGATTCCTGAAAGTTTGGCCGTACCTTTTTGTAACACCCTGTATAATTATGTTTAGTACCTGCTTCTTTGACAACAATGTCCTTTACTTCATTTCAGTGGCGACACAATTTGTGGCTTCCTGTTCAACAAGGATGATGGCCTACATGGCTTGACACCTGTTTCAGTATTACTTTAAATTGTTAAGCACATATCATCATTACTGTACTCCTCATGTACATTTTCTGCGCAGTTGAATATGTATGACACCACACATTCCACTGACTCATCTCGCAAAAATGGTATTATTTCACCTTAGACTTCTTTTTCACTCTGCAAAATTCCTTGAGTTCCATTCTGAAGAAAAGTCAACTTTGGCAAATGTTACTGTAGATACAATGCAATATTTGCTTTGTTTATTGTTGCCATTGCTCTGCTTTGTATCAACACTAGTAGCACTGTGGCACTGTTGCGAGTTACTCATTGAATACCGTATTTACTCGAATCTAAGGCGCACTCGAATCTAAGCCGCACCCGAAAAATGAGACTCGAAATCGAGGAAAAAAATTTTCCCGAATCTAAGCCGCACCTGAAATTTGAGGCTCGAAATTCAAGGGGAGAGAAAAGTTTCAGGCCGCACCTCCAAATCAAAACAAAGTTGGTCCATTGTAATACGAGACACAATTTAGGTCGAATGAATGACGATACAGCTACAGGAGTTTGGTTCGAGTCGTAAGCTTAACAGTTAAGTTTTACCAGGTAGCCATTGCTATACGTCAGGCGCTCCGTCCGTATTTATACGGGTACCCTTCCTTTTCACGTGCTTCGTCTGGTTTGAATCGATTGCTTATTTTGCTTTGATCTGATAAGTGCCGTTTTCTTTGTTATAGGTGTTAACGTCACTCTGAGCTGAAAATGCATTACTGTACTGTGTCATGCATTGTTTGTCTCATTCTGATAGTGCGTGTTTACGGCCTGTCGCTGCGCGCGGCATGGCTTGCTTTTATGCGCGCTACCTCCGCTTACAATTAAAAAAAAAGAAGAGAGAGGAATCGTCTCACTAGCGAAACAATGGCAAGAGACTGCTATTTGTTGTTACTTACACTGCTTTCTTTGATAATGATCAACAAGAACCAAATAATAGACTGCATATGATAGAAGATGTTCTGAACGAGAGTTAGGCGAAAATTTTTCTCCGTTTGAAAATCTTTGCGGCCGCTTCTCTAGTACGTCAAATTCTGCACAGGAATTAGTCATCTTAGATTTAAAAATCTAATCAGTTGCCGTGCTTAATTTCTGACTGTATCACTATTAGGCATAAGAAAAATACGAATGTACACGATACGTATATTCTTCCGCGTTTGCTGTTGTCTCACCCTAGTTTCGTAGTTTATTAGGCAGATAGGATTTAAATGAAATAGCAGCAAACACGAAAGAATACGTGGCATAATGTTTACATTCATATTATTCTTATGGTGAAGAGAATACTGCATGTGATTCACATTTCGTCAGGTTCCTATTAGCAACCACCTCTTCTCACAGGTAGTAAAAAATTCAACACGTAGAGTTGGCCATATTGACAAACATCCCAAACAGTCTGGCCAGTCGGATTTTCGTAGTACATTGAAATTATGCTACATTCGAAGATGAACAATACGGAATTTGTATTTACTTCGTTGGATAATGTACGAAAATGCAGTGGTCGAAACTCGGGGCGGAGAAAAAAGCTCGTCTTCCACTTTTTTTTTTAATTTATTTACTGACGCAGAGATTTTGGCGCCAGTATTTATCTCTGTGCCTACAAAGCATCCCCTTGTAGCGCTACATATATTCGACGGCAGAAGTTAGTTGTGGCGGCACCTACCAACATTTTTCAGAACTTCCGCTTGCTTTGCACTCGATTCTAAGCCGCAGGCGGTTTTTTGGATTACAAAAACCGGAAAAAAAGTGCGGCTTAGATTCGAGTAAATACGGTAAGCAGTTCAACTGTGCTCCATAGCTTCATGCTGTGCTCACTATTTTATACCTCCAGTCCCACCCCCTGTTGCTATCAGTTGCCAATATTGTGGCTGCACAGCAGACATCATTTGGAGTGCTGAATGCTGTAAACATCATTGGCCTGTTTGCAACCTCACACTCCAGGGGATCCTTGCCAATTTTGAGACTTCCTATTTTCAAGCATCTTTCTCACTACATATACTGTCATGAATAAAGCTACTGGAACTGAACTGTTTATAAGTAATACTGAGTTTATTATATCTCTGATCCATCAAAATGCACCCTACATCAATCTAAAAACTAACTTAGTTACATCAGCACACACACTACTTGTACTTTCATGCAAGTTAGCAAGTTCCCCACACAGCTGCTCTAAACAAAAGCATACTGATTCGTGTGACACAAGTTTACTCAAAATGAATACTTAATGACACTATTTGTGACAGACGGGATGCAGCCCAACTCATACATACTCACACGATGATGTCACTCTAGAGACTGCTTACTGATGTGGCACCCCCACACCATCTTTGCTCATCCATCCAGCAGAGACGGGTAAAGGTAAGATTTGACATGGAGCAGCAGTATTGATAACTGTTCCCTTACAGGACTGATGACAGCTTTACCTTTCATCAAGTTAGTTTCTTCCATCAGACTTCCACAGCTAAAAGTGCTCATATAAGTCTACCACCAGACGTTTCTTGCAGTTATGCTAAAATATCAACACTCTTCTGATGTCTGTTCCACATTAGCTGCCCACAACAACAAATGAAACCACTAATTTCTGAGCAACCACACACTTTTGTCTCTGAATTCATGACTCCAGAACAAATTCCTACAACTAGAATGGGTTACCTTTGGAGACCTGCAAGTCTGATTCACATACTTACTTAAGCTCATGGGCTGGCTGATCACGTGATGTGACAGTAGCACTCTTAGCGCATAAAATCATAACTGTGGCATCCGTGACATTAATGTTTTTAGGACAACACCCTGACATGAATGGCACCTCTTTCCCAACACACCATGCCAACAAATTATGCTTCAAAACTCATGTTTTTGAGAGTACTTTCATTTTATGCTCACCCACCTTCAGATGTTCATATTTATTTACTTGTTGTTCCTTTAATTACAACATTTTACAATAGGTCTCTTAAAAAGTTCCATTGCAAAATTATGCAATGTTGTTGGCACAGAAAAGATGTTTATGACATCTGCAGGTGGGGTGCCAAGGATCATGAAATCTAATTGTTGAAAAATGAACACCTGTAAAACAACCGGTTGCAGGTAATTCATTATAAATTATCTTCAGTCTCAACAGTTGCGATGTCTAACATGTCCACAATGGGCGTGAATTATTTACTAACGTTAATACAAGAAAGAATATCAAAACAAAATATGGCAATGAGATAGGCCATCCCAATTAACAAACAATTAGCAGTAACATTGTGATTTCTGACCACAGGAAGGTAACTGGAAGTTTTGACATTTAATGTGTTAATAACCATAAACACTATTGAAAAACATTTTTAAATACTTATCCAAAAATGCTTTTGATGATTGTTCTCACAGGTGTGGGTCTTTCTGTAACACTAAAAAAATTATGCCATCATCTCTTTGCTCATTTTAAAAAGTTTATAAGTCTAAACTGCTTGAACTTAACTTATATTTGCTGCAGCTTATGGAAACCAAACTGGAAAAATTCAAAGAACGGAATGGAAAGACCTGAAAATGCATCACAGGCCTTGCTTTCCCACGCATTTTTCCAAGGTCTGAACTGAAATCAAATCATGGGCTGGATCCAGCCTGAAGGCCACTGGTTGCACACCCATGGTTTAAAATGAAGCCGTTTAGTCAATAAGCACTGCAATTACAGTGTGATTAGCTTTTGCCTCCAAAGTGAACTTTCCTATCAATGCTGCTGCTACTTATACTAGTTAGAAATGTCTGTGTTGTGTTGCAGGTGTGGATCCATGGGTGGGAGGGGGGGTCAAGACTCTGCCCCCTTCCCAAACAACAAATTTTTTAGCTAACTTTTGGAGAATGCAGCACCTAGAGAACTAAGAATCTCAAAAATGACAAGGAATTCTAAAAAATTACAAGCTTCATTTAATACAAGGTACTTTTCAGTTGAATTCCTAAGGGTTAGCCTACATGAATTGGTTTGTGACCCCACTGGGAGTAGGAAATATTCCAGCCAGGAAAATTTCACAAACTAATCTCCAGTATTTATATGGGATCAACAGATAACTTGCAGTCCTGTACATGTGACTCTAGTGTATATCACGATGCTACAATTAGTTTCAGCATAAACAATCATCTCCCTCTGCTCCACCTAAAGAAAGAGCAAATAGAACAGTTAATAAATGGTATGACAAAAAATGCCCTTAACCATGTACATGAAAGTGTTTTACACAGTACTCCATTAAAATTGCAACACTTGGTAGGATAACCAACAACAAAATTTTATTTCTCATGCACATACAGTATAGTGCTGTGCTAAGAACAAACAGTTTAATTTTGTAAGTGATTTGGGAGTATACAGAAGTCAGCTGAGCTAGAATCACAAATAGAAGCATTTCATTCCATGCTGCTTCAACTCTATCCCAGAGTTCATCAATCATAGTGGCAGGTGAGTTAGTCTCTCGGCAATCTGTGACCAGATGTTTGCAGTGGGTGAGCGATCTGGACAATGTGTTGGTCAGGCCAACAAATGAACACCCTTTGTATTGAAGCCTGTCACAACATCAAAAGCAACATCCAGTCTGCATAATCTTGTTGAAGGATAATGCCATGGAGGCTTCAAAATTGGGCATAGCCAGCAGGCTCAACACATCAGAAATGTAACAGCTGCTGTCCAAATTACTGGATGTGCAAACCACAGGTGATTGTGTTGTGCACTCAGTGATACCCCCCACCATCATCACGAGCAGACCTCATATCACTATGATGAATGCAGTCTGGCAATGTTTGATGTCCTCAGAGCCTCTGCACAAGGATATGTTGTATGGGATGCTCTATGCAGAACTTGGAATTGTCAGAAAAGACAGTGTAGTACCACTCCTGTGTCTAGTATCATCGCTGGGTGCACTTCTGTTGATGTGCCTCTCTCTGACTTATCTAGCTGTACATTAAGCCCTTATCCTGACAGAAGGTACATGATATGGTCGTACAATCTTACATGGATGATTGAGCAATGTTATCGTTCTCTCATTGATCGGTGCCCCTGAAACCTTTTATAGGGTTAAGTACAGCCTTCCTGAACCCATCATATGATGGCTGTGAGACCCCAAGCAATGCGAGTAGTAATGTTGCAGGGCAATAAACTAAACTACAGTCTTGATGAGCCACGATCCTAGCACCATCAGATTCATTAGCATGCTGGCAGACATTTTTCCTTCTTACATCTGGAATTACACAATCTTCTCACAAACAACTTTTAAATGTAACACCTGGATGAGAAACCTGCTCCATAATCTTTCCTTACAAGTAGAATATAGATGGCATTGCTCTCACTTACTTTGTGCAGTTACACTGAAATGCTAATGATTTGCATATCCAAGTATGTAGCATACTTCATGCCATTTTGACAAGCTTTGTTTCTCAGTGTACACATAGTAAGAAGAGGGAAGGACATGTCTTATGTGTGTATTTTGGTATGCAGGTGAATTTTGAAAACCTGAATGGTGGCGGTTTGATGGGTGATCTGCTCAACGAGCTCATCAGCGACCTGGCACCAGAGTTCATCGCACTGAACCAGGAGCAGCTGGGCGATCTGGTGGAGCAGATCGTGCGTGACCTGGTCAACCCCTACCTGGGCACGTGCACGCTGCAGGAGCTGCTCGACTTCCTGGGCTATGAGGGCCGCAGAACGCCCAGGGCCGACTCCACCTGCATCCTCTACCAGCTACCCTAGTCACCTCCATTTTTATTGTACATATGCTAAGAAAGAATAAACATTTCATTTACCAAATCATTCAACTTTTCTTCTTTTTTTGTTCATTTGATTCTCTTAGTTGCTAACTAATAGAGACTCTAACACCGAAGCTACTACATCCACAAGGGATAGTCAGAAAGGTTAATTATCACCTTGAAAAAGTTGTGCAACAACTATGAAACTTGATGCTGCTATTAGTCCTTCTCTATACTCACCTTTCAATGTTACATATTTTTCTCAATGACAGCTGACTTGCCAGATACCTTGGTTATAGATGCAATATTTTGATCATTCAGGAAACCTTGACAATTACCTTCTCACCATTTTGGAAATGCATGCCATGCAGTGGTTTTTTCCCCCAAGTAAAGAGGAAGAAGTTAGTACCCAAGAAAAGAAAAAAGAGTTAGTGGGTTACAGGCCAAGAGAACTGAGTGTGGGTCAAAATTTGGTAACATGTATGACTGTCTCCAGTGCAGAACGAACTGGAGTGTTGTCATGGAATAAATACAGCCCCTTGGAGAGCTTCCCTCGATACTTCATATTGACTTTACCAGTAACCTCATCAGAAGATTTCAGTAGTATGCTCCTCTCATGGTTTCACCCTTACCAGCATAATTTATTAGCACCACACCATGACAGTAACAAAAAAAGTTGTCTGATGACAGTTGAGCCTCCAATGTTGAATTCACATCCATGTTCCTTTGTCTTGGGGCCATTGTGGTACACACAGCACTTGTTCATGGTATATAGGTGATTCAAGAATCAATCCGTATTGATCTGATACATCTACATTTCTTCTGCGGCTTAGCAGGTTTTTGGGAAGGATGTGAGCTGTCACTCAAAATTTCATGCAAAATGTTGAGAACAGATCCATCGTTGGTTTACATTTTTCCACTATTACCTCGGTAACACAATTTTCATATTTTCCACTATCATCTCAACAGTGATACGCCAGTCTTCAAACAACAGGGCTTCCACTTCTCTTATGATTCATGGTTCTTCATGGAGAGGTGGTCTACCCGTTTTTTTGAGCACAGTGGAAGTGTCTGTATCACCGATCCACTGTGTTATATGATGGTGCCTAGTTGCCACACACTTCCACCATCTCAGCATGGATTGTTGCAGAAGTTTCCCCTTCAAATGCAGAAAACATATTACTGTACAATATTCCACTTCATCAATGGGCTGCACCAATTTGTTCAAGCTCCCCTGATTGTGTGGTGTGGCACTATAGCCCACAGATTTCATTGTGTACCATGACTGCAGTGATGTATCTGTAATCAAACAAAAACTACATTAATTAATTTTAGTTTTTTAGGTGATAATTAAACCTTTATGACTACTCCTCATACACTGCTTTCCAGAGAAAAATAACAAACGTTGCAATAATTTGGGAAACTAAAGCAATTAACACAAAAGTTAAGCACAATGCTGGTGCAGTAGTGCTGCACAAAAATATTGTATGCAAACCAGGAGCACAACTATCTGCTTACTTTCAACGTACTGTAAAGAAAAGCCATTTTAAGATAGAACAAGGCCCATAGCACTGATGAAATTCAGGGCCCATATTCAATAGTACATACTCATATTTTGTTTTAAGTGTTATTTTAATAGATATAATGTGTGAACGTGATGTCTAATAACATTTTATTTTACTAATTTAAGCACTAACAGATTCTATGCCCTTTAATTTTTGACACAATCATCTAACCAAAATAAGAAATATACCTGTGAACTAATGACCTTCATTAGCTCCATTCACGTTACACAGAGATGATAAAAGTTATGGGATCTCCTAATACTGTGACGGACCTCCTTCTGCCCAGCACAGTGCAGCAGCTCAACATGGCAGGGACTCAGCTAGTCTTTGGAAGTCCTGATGTCCCTATAGCTCTCCATAACTGCAAATGTGTTGCGGTGCAGGATGTAGTGCACATACTGACCTCTCAGTATGTCCCACAAATGTTCAATGGGATTCATGTTGGGTGACCTGGATGCTCAAATCATTCCCCTGAATCCTCTAGAATGTTCTTCAAACTAGTTGCAAATAACTGTGGCCCAGTGACGTCCTGTATTGTCATCCATAAAAATACCATCATTGTTTGGGAATAAATGGTTGAAATAAATGGAAATAAAATGGAATAAATGGCTGAAAATGGTCTCCAAGTAGCCAAACGTAATCATTTCCAGTCAATGGTTCTTTATTTGTGTCCCATATCAGTAAGCAAATCATGTGACTGTGCAGTAATGTGTCATGACTGTCAGGTTGTCTAAACAGTCGCTGTCTCTGTTTGATGCCAGGTCATTCCCAATCAGTTCTGCTCATAAACCACAGTGTGGGTTGTATAGGCATTTATTCCTGAATTACACTCCACATGGCCAGAAAGAATACAAAAAAATGCTTATTCATAAGAAAACCAATACAGAGAGAGACATCTACATTCATCTATAGATTTAATCATTAGTCATCTTTTTTTAGACTATACAAGCACAGAAGAACATTTATAAAAGGGAAAAGAAAAGAATATGTTGGATACCCATCTGTGCAAACTGTCATGTGTCTCAGCACTCTTATAAAAAGGAATAAGCCATCCCTTCCACACAATATTATGAGGCGCATTCAATAACTAATGCAATATATTTTTTGTCAGCCAATTGTGGGTGAAAGAAATGTGAATGTGTTGTGGGTCATAGAGGAATATTCCTGCTTCAACCCCTTTAGTTTCATGACTTTCCGGTTGGTGATGGCACTGTACGTAACCTTCAAAATGGCATCTGTAATGGAGATGCATTCCAAGCAGAGCTCTGTTATTGAGATCCTTTTAGTGGGAACCAGAGCATCGTAGATATTCATAGGTCATTGCAGAATATCTATGAAGACCTGTCAGTGAACTGGAACATGGTGAGTTGTTGGGCAAGGTGTCTATCATCACGGCAATAAGGTCACACAAACCTGAGTGATCTCGTACATGCCTGCCAGCTGCACATAGCTGTGACAACTGCAGTACTGGAACATGCAAGTACTCTTGTTCAAGGTGATTGACAGATCACAATCAAACATCTCACTGTTCATGGATGAGGCCACACACAAGTATGCGCACCCAAGAGGAGCTCACAAAACTTCACTGAGCTGTTCTTAGTCATCCACCTTACAGACTGGATCTCACACCTTCTGACTTCCATTTGTTTGGCCCAATGAAGGATGTACTCCACAGGAAGCAGTATGTAGATGGTGGGGAGGTTATTTATGCAGCAAGACATTGGCTGTGACATCAACTAGTAGAAAGGTACCACGAGGGCCTACAGACTCTCCCAGTAAGGTGGCATAAGGCTGTCACATTGAATGGAGATTTTTTTGAAAAACAAGGTTTCTTAGCCAAAAGAGTGGGGAATAATATGGTGTATTGGAATCCTGAAAAAAAAAGAAGAGAGAGAGTAATGTTTAACGTTTTTAAGACATGTTGAATATGGCCTCAAGTCATTCTTAGGACAACTGATACATTGTGGAAGATTATGATGATGACAGACAGTTAAACATCAAAGCATGCTTGAAAACTTTACTGAAATGTGTTTAAACACACTAGAGAAACGTACTATAAAAGTTCACCTTTTCTTAACTTATGGTAGGGAGATTATTGTTTAACATACCACCAATGATGAGACCATTAATGACAGAATAAAGCAGGGGTTGAGGAAGGATGGGGAAGAAAATTGGCTGTGAACTTTTAAAGGAGCTACCCTGACATTTGCCTTACATGATTTAGGAAAAGTCAGACAGAGGTGGTCGGACTGTCAAACGTTCCTTCTCCTGAAGTTCACAGAACATGAAGACAGTTTGTGGTCACAGCTTCGGTACTAAGAAAGATCAGCCAAGAATTATACTGCACAACAATGGCACATATTTTCAGCTACACATTTGAATAACTAGGACCACTGCAATCACAATGCATCTACCATCTCCCTTTCTGGAACCACCATATTGTCAGGTAAGGGAATGAATAGCAGTGCCCCCCACCCCCTACAAACAACTACACTGGAGTGCATATCAGTTTAACGGTGTTCTCTTCATGGATGGTCCTCAGTTTAGTTTGCGAGGTAACTCTAGACTTTTTTTTTTATTTGATGAGCAGTGTAACTGTGATATTCATTAAACTGTATAAAATGGTTGCCTTTGGACCAGGTAGTGTCCATTAGAGAGATGGCACTTCTTAAAGTGGATGCACACCTGTCCATGGCTTTTCTTCTGGCTGTGCTGCACAGCTCTGTACAGATGACATTCTCATTTCTTCTATATGTCCTTACACTGATGGAATGAGCAATGACTTCATCCTACAGGGGAATGACTGTTGACCACAAGGTATCTGTGTCATCTGACATGTTTCAACAGTTACTGTTCAGCACACTGACTGACCAGCTGCATCTCTTGCTCTAAATCCCATAGAGTATCTACACCTACAACTACATTTATATCCATACATTGTAGACCACTGTGAAGTGCTCATCACAGGGTACTTTTCATTGTATCACATTCCATCCATATATGAAATGTAATGTGTTTAATCTTGTGATCAGTTTAGTCTTAAGATTTCTAAGTTTTTTCTGCATGATTGATATAACATTTACTTTTGAGTGTTGAACTAATTTGTTGATTCCATTTTTGAGTGCAATATTTCTAAGACTGACCCAGTCATCTTTTTCAGGTGCTGCAAGCTGGTTGTTATGTGAGCTTGCTGCCTGATCTCCAGTACTCAAGTAGGAGTTCAGGCAATGAATGCACATAATATTACACCTTGCAACACCTGCAGAGGATGGCAGGGTCAGTCTTCAAAGGACCGTACATAAAAATAGATCAACAGCTCAAGTGAGCATCCAAAAGCACACCATTATTCTATGCTTGCCTTTGCAGCTACTTTGAACGTAATACACAGGAGGCTGCAGAATTGTCCTATATCCTTCACTTAATACTGGTTCTTGAAACTTTGTGAGAGGGTACTTGGGAAGTTCTCAGTAGGCATGTTTCTGATCACAGGCTGCCTTCCTCGATTTTTGACCTGTTGAGACCACTTTTATAAGGCAGTGTTTATGTACAATAAAGCTTATAAACATCATTATTAACAGCACCCAACATCAGTGGATGTGCTCTATTTTCAAGCCTTTGGTGAGACAGGGTTGGTCTGAGGTCTCTCTCATTAGGCCTCCAGACTTGATTTTAAGCCTTGTCAGAGTGTTATCAAGCCATTGGAAAGTAAGTAGGACATAAGACCTACATTATATTCCATAGTATGGTTTAGTGACATACAGTTTCTTACATACTGTACCACATAACATGCTGGCACATTGGACAAAAAATTATCACCCCAGGAGACATCACACTAATACTGTGTAATACAGCATTGATAATGGTTTACCAAATTATGAGGATATTGGTTCCTATGTTTCACCTGTTATTAAAAATAGTCCCAAATATTATCCATGAGATGAGATTAGGTAATTTAGTGTATCATTCAAGGTGTGGTAAGAAGTCTGAGAGTTCGTCAAACCAGGAACGTATGTATGCAGCCCTGTGAGCACTACTGCTGTGTGATAGCCCTTTTACAAAATCAATTGCACAATTGATCACTCCACAGATGGAATGACACAACTTATTTAAAAACAGAAACAAATGATTCTTTAGCAAGGATC